>NW_023416294.1:1005363-1219765 GCF_014176215.1 Rousettus aegyptiacus | reverse complement strand
AAAAGAAAAAAATCAAATGGAAATGAAAAAATAGTGACAAGAAGAACAAGTAATAGAAAAATTAATAAAGAAAGTTACCAGCAAGTGCAGAACTATATTAGGCAAAGGTGTCACAGAAATAGTATACTGAAGAATGTCAATAGAAGTTTCCCAAACTGAAATTCAAAAGTAAAAACATGAGAAAAAGAAAACATCAAAGCACTATGGGACTCTATAAAATAATATTTTATGAGAATAATTACACTCTGAATAGGAAAAGTTAAAGAGAAAGAATAAGAAAGAAAAATAATTAAATAATAGTTGGCCAATGCTTTTAACATAGTTAGAGTCAATTTTCACACACAATTGACTCACACCATACACACTCAAATAGTATTAAAATTGCTGAAAGTCAGAGACAAAGAGATAATCTTGAATTAAGATCACGATGAGTAGATGAAATTTTTTTTTTTTACAAAAGAAAGGAGGAAACAGATACTGTAATCTTGTCAAAAGCATACAACCGGAATTTGTATATCCAAAATGTCAAAAAGGGGCATCACAGCATACTAAGTCCTGTGAATGTGTTTTTAAAATGAAAGACATGGAATGTATAAAATTTGATGGCCACTTTAGGTGGTATGAACATTTTAACAATAGTACATCTTCTAATTCATGTATTCAAAATATCTTTTCATTTTTGTATGACTTAAAATATATTTTATCAGTGTTTGGTATATAAGTTTTTTATCTTCCTTGAAAAAATCATTCTAATTTTTATTAATATGGATACTATTGTAAGCGGGCCCTTTTCAAAATTTCTTTTTTAGAAAAGTCATTGTTAGTGTACAGGAACAATTTCTTGTAGGTTTATTTATATCCTTTAATTTGTTGTATTTGTTAAGATATCAGTTGTTAAAAGAGCTGAAAAAAATCATTGCGTTTATGTAGCATATATTGTTATTTTATCATATATTATGGACATGTAGGTTGCTCTCATATTTTGGCTATTGTGCATAATGCTGCTATGAATAGGGGCATCATAAATCTTCACAAAATTGTGTTCTGATTTTTTTTTTTTTTTGTATAAACACCAACAAGGGAACTTGCTGAGGCAAAGGCTAGTATAATTGTTCATTTTTCTGAGGATCTCACATGCTGTTTTACATAGGAACTATATCATTTTGCAATCCCACCAAGAGTGTTTGAGGGCTTTCTTTCTTCCACATTCTCACCCACATTTGTTTCTTATCTTGGCGTGGGCCTCTTTACCTCATCTTGCTTCACACTCTCTGTACTTCCTGGACTTGTATATCTGTTTTCTTCACCAAATTTGAAATGTTTTAGTTATTATTTCTTCAAATTACTCTCTCTTACTCTATTATAGAAGTGGTATGTTTAATGTTGTTTCAAGATGATTTAGGGTTTGATTTTAACTTAGGGCTACAATTAAGGTGAGACTAGGAGTTAGTGTTGAATTTAGAATTAAATTAGATGTAGGTTATGTAAGAGTGTCTGTTAATAACAAAACAAGTAATACCAAATCTTGAAGAGGTTGTCGGGAAAAAGGAACCCACACACACTGCTGAGAGGAATATAAATTGGTACAGCCACTATGAGAAACTGTATGGAGGATCCTCCAAAATTAAGAACAGATTTACCTTATGACCCAGGAACCTTACTTCTGGGGGTCTATCAACATAATTTGAAAATGTTTGTCTGTAAAGAAATATGCACCCAATATTCATGGCAGCTTAGACATGGAAACAAAAGTAGCTTTGATAGATGATTGGATAAAGATTTGGTACATATATACAACAAGATATGACTCAGCCATAAGAAGAGACCATGTACTGATTCATCAATATGAATTGATCTTTATGATCACTGTGCTAAATGAAGTAAGTCATATAAAAATATTGAGAACCATAGGATTTCATTCATACATGGGATATAAAATCTAAAGCAACACACAAACACGATAAATGGAGATTCATGAACATAAACAACAATTTAGTGCTTACCAGAGGGAAATGGTAGGAAAAGGAAGATTAGGTAGGATAGAGGGGATCAAAATTTGATGGCAGAGGAAATTTAAATTTGAGTACTGAACACAGTGTTATATACATGTGTTGTATTGTTAAAGTGTGCCTTTGACACGTGTTTGATTGTATTAACTATAGTCACAAGATTTAGGAAGGACAATTAAGTGCTGCAATTCAGTGGTATTCAGTATATTTATGAGTGTGGAACTGTCCTCTCTATTTAGTTCTGAGACATATTCATCACCCTAAATAAATTTTATTTTTAAGTACAACACTCTTGTGTTGTACTTTACATCCTTCTTACTATTTTGTAACTACCGATTTATTTTTTAATTCATTCCTGATTTTTACCCAGCACCCCAAATCCCCCCCATCTGATAACTGTCAGTTTATTTTTCGTATCTATGAGTCTGCTTCTGTTATATTTGCTCATTCACTTTGTCTTTAGATTTCACACGTAAGTGAGATCATGTGGTATTCGCTTTCCTCTGTCTGACATATTTCACGTGGATAACAGCCTCTTGCTTCACCTATGTTGTCCCATTGGGTTACAGCCAGTAATACTGTAATAATTGTGTATGGTGTCAGGTGAATACTAGACATATCAGGTGATCGATTTATAAGTTATATAAATGTCTACACACTAAAGAACTCAAAAATTTATTTCTATTCCTCTGGCTCTGTCAATCTGTACTTTACTCTCTTGAGAGTGACCTGGAACTAATGATTTGCTTCCAGCATTCAGCAAATAGGCTGTGATGGTACTTCTTAAAGTAGAAAAGACAGGAGTGGTTTCTCATCTACCATCTATTTGCTTATTTTGATAATGCAAATCAGCCATATTTGCATTATCAAAATAAGTGAGTTGTCCTTATGGAGAAACCATGATACAAAGAACTGAGGACATCGTATAAAGAACAAGTATTGAACCAAGCTTCTATATTCACATGAAACGCAACCTACAAATAACATTGTAAGAAATTTTGCAAGCAAATGTTCCAACAGTCAATCCCTGAGATCATTCCTTATGCTTAGTGGATGTGATTTCTTTTTTCTTTTCTGGCTTTATCGAAATATGAGAGACAATTTGTTACTCATATTTACATTGTACAATTCAATGAGTATATTTTCAATTATAGTTGTTTATTTCAGTTGTACATTCTAGTTTTTAGAGGTCCACATGATTCTCAAATGATGACCACATTTCTCCGGTACCCTACGTCCCTCTTACATATTTATACATTGTCATGCTATGCTCTATATTCCAAATCTATTCTGCAACTATCCATTTGTACATCTTAAAACTTGTGGCTTTTTTCCTATCCTTCCAAGTCTCCTTCAATCTTGTAGCTCTCAAATTTTCTCTGTATCTAAGAGTTTATTACCGCTTTTCTTTTCTTGTTACTATTTATTTTGTTCTTTAGATTCCTCATGAACTTGAAATCATTATACGATTATCTTGTGCTGTTTGACTAGTTCATTCAGCACAATACCCTCTAAGTCCATGAAAGCAACATTTTTTTCTATCCTTCCTCTTTATATTACGTGTGTCTTTTTATCTAAGTCTTTTGTGGGTAGCACATGTACGGGGCTTGTTTTCTTATTCATTCAGCCACTTAATATTTTGGTTGGAGCGCTGAATTATTATTATTATTTTTTTACATTAGAGGTACTTGTTAGTAGGAATGCAGTTATCACCATTATTTATTTCTATTTTTGATACATGATTTTCTTCTTAAATAAGTCTCTTCAACATTTCATGCAATACTGGCTTGGTGTTGATACATTTTTACCTTTTTGTATTGGGAAGCTCTTTATCTGTTCTTCGACTCTACATGATAGATTTGCTGGATAAAGTATTCTTGGTGGTAGATCCTAGGTTTACATCACATTAAATATTTTGTGAAAAGCCCTTCTGTCTTGCATAGTTTCTTTTGAGAAATCAGCTGCCAGTCTTCCGAGTGCTCCTTTATACATCAGGAACTGTTTTTCTTTTGCTGCTTTTAAGATTCCCTCTTCTTATTTAACCTTTGTCATTTAATTAGGGTATGTCTTTGAGTTCCTGTTTCTTGGGACTCGGAGCTTTACAGTTTGTATGTCTATTTCCTTCATTATATTAGTGAATTGTTCCATAACTATTTCTTCATGCAGCTCTTCAACTTCTTGTTTTCTTTCAGTTACCCCATGGTACGGATATTTTTAAATATAATTATGTCCAGTAGGCTCCATAGATGAGTATAAGCTTGGCTTCTTTTTCCTTGCCATTTTGTTTGAGTGTCCTTGGCTTCTCCATCCTTCATATCAGTGATTTGATCTTCTTTATCCACTTTGTTTTTCTCCTAATGTATACTTCATTCCAGATAAGTTGTTCTTAATTTCTGACTAGTCCCATTTTATAATTCCCATGTTCATGTTTTTGTTTTTAATCACTTTATTAAAGTTCCTCGTGACTGTATCCGCACTGTCTTTAAATTCATCGAGCAACTTTATAACCAGTGTTTGGAACTCTGCATCTATTAGATGGCTTTACTGCGTTGTTCCTGGAGCTCTGTTCTGTTGTTACATCTGGTTTTGCCTATTTGTCTTCCTATTGTGGCTGCCTTTCTGTGTCTGTTTCTCTGTACTAAGCAAAGCTCCTAAATGTCCTGATCTTATTAGAATGGCTTTGTGTGGTAGGTGTCCCATGACACAGTCCTGAGAGGATCAGCTGCAGGCCAAGTTTAGCCATCACTTGTGGCCATCTGCAGCCACTTGTTAAGAATCGGCAAGCAATCCTAAGACACTGTGCTGATATTGGCCTCAAGAAATCATACCAGAAACCGAGGCCAGCTGTCACTATTGTGGGCTTGACCTCACTTAGCAAGGGGGTCATGATTTGCAGAGGACACATATGGACATGGCTTGTGTGGGGCTGTAAATTGGGGGAGGCCAACTTCGAGAAAGTCTTCTGAATAGACTGACCTATGTTATCCTGTTTGAGAATGTCTTTGCCATGGCAGTGCTTCATCCACATATTAGGTCTGCAAGAGAGCCTCACCTCTGACCTTAACTCAGAAACCCCTATTGCCCCTCTGAATATCCCTGGTACCCCCTGCATAGCTGATCAGTTGCTGGTGCTCAGAGAGAGCAGTTCAATCAATGCAAAATTCCGCTTGAAGACGTGGCCTTGTTATGAGGTATCTGCAGCTGCAGGATGCTGTAGTCTCTGTCACAGTCAGATCCTCAAGACAGTGCATCCTTGTGTCCTGGTCTCATCCTGATTCCTCCCTCTGCAGCATGATTTCTCATTCATCTCCCTAGTTGTAGGGCTTCTTCATCTAGAACCCAGGGGACTTTTCTTGCTGTTTTCTCCATATTTCTCTCATGACATTGCTTCGGTCTTATGAGGGATGAAGAATGCCCCATTATCTATGTTATCTTTTTTCTTTCTAAATGTGAATGTTATTCTTGAAAGAAAATCACAAAAACATCCAATTCAAGTCTACAGGTGTCTTTTACATTTCTTACCTTCACTATGCATATTCACTTTTTCAATAAGGCTGACACATTTGACTTTATAACCATCGGAGTCACTTTCTTTATTCTTCACTAATAACAATAATGCCTCTTTTACAAAAACCATTTTATTTACCATGAAGGGGAGCCCCTACACATCCAAAGCATTATTCATTCTATGGTCAAAATGATCTCTTGGAACACAAATAGATACATCTAACTTTGTTTAAACCCTTTGAATAGTCACCAAATAACAACAAGCAGTATCACACCAAGGTTTCCAAGGTCAAGCCAAATCTGATCTTTAATTACTCCTTGATTCATCTTTTACCAGCATCCCTGTATGTTCCTCTATTTTGATCATACTGAGCTTTCACCTTTTCAAACTGTCAAACTGCTTCCTGCATGAAAAACACTTCTGCTATCATCATTAAAATTTATATGAAACTGTATATCTCATTTGCATCATACTTTCTTAGGACACTCTTTCTTGATGTCCTAACAAGGTAAAATTGCCAATTTAGAAGCCTTCATTCTTCTTCTTCATTGAACACATTGTAAGGCAACTTTAATTTTTGGCATTTATTTCATATGAGTAACCTTGGAAGCATTGCAGGTTCAGTTCTAGACTATTTTGATAAAGCGAATATTTCCATTCAATCTCATATTTTGTTTTGTTCCCAGTACATATAGAGAAATGTTTGTACTCTCCTATAGTATAATAGGTGCACAACAGCATTAGGTCTGAAAAGGAAATATGTATACCTTAAAAAAACAATTTTTTGCCAACATAACTAACCATCTTCCAAGAAAATCATAATCCGTTTGCTGGTGGAGGGTCTGTCTTCAATGCTGATGGCTGTTCACTGATCTAATTGTTATTTCCTGAAGGCGTGGAGTTGCAGCATTAATTTTTTAAAGTAAGATAATGATCACAGTACCCATATCCGTTGCCTTTTCCTTTCACAAACAATTTCTCTGAAACATGCAATACTGTTTGGTAGCATTTTACCCACAGTAGAACTTCTTTATAACTGGAATCAATTCTTTTACCCACAACTGCCATTTTTTCAGCTATGATTATATAATAATAGTCTAAATATTTATTGTCATTTCAACAGTGTCCACAGCATCTTCATTAGGAGTATTTTCCATGTCAGTGAACCACTTTCTCTGAACATTTATAAGAATATCTTATCCATTAAAGTGTATCATGAGATGGCAACAATTCAATCACAGCTTCAGGATTCAAATCTAATTCTCATTGTTTTGCTATTTCTATTATCTGCAGTCATCACCTCAACTGAAGTCCTGAACCCTCAAAGTAATTGTAAGACTTGCAATCAACTTCTTCCCCACTCCTATTACTGTTGATATCAGACTTCTTGTCATGAATCATGAATGTTCAAATGGTCTCTAGAATAAAGGATCTTTATAAAAAAGTTTTTAATCTTTTTTTTTGCAGATGAGTCACTATCTATGGTATCTCAAGCCTCATAAAAAAGCTCTTCTTAAGTAATAAGACATAATTGAAAATCACTCACTGATTTAGAATGGGTGTTATGCTACGAGGCATAAAAAGCTGTATTAAGCTCAGCACCCATCTCCATCAGAGCTCTTACATGACAAAGGGCATTGTGGATGAGCAGAAATATTTAATAAGATTATTTGTCCTGAGCAGGACTCCAAAGCGAGTATGAAATATTCAGTAAAGAGATGTGCTACAATCTCTGATTTAGTTCCATTTACATAACACAGGCAGAGTAGACTTAGCATAATTCTTAAGGCCTAAGATTTTCACAATAGAAAATGAGCCCTGGCTTTAGTTAAAAATCATTGTCTACATTTGCAACAAACAAGCCTCTTGTTAGAAGCTTTGAAGCCAGGCATTGACTTTGCTTCTTTGCTTGTAAATATCCCACATCATCTCCCAAAAAGACTGGTTTATCTGCACTGAAAACTGGTTGTATAGTGTAGCCCCTTCGTTAGTCATCTTAGCTAGATCCTCTGCATAACTTGCTGCAGCATCTATGTCAGCCCTTGCTGTTTCACCTTGTAATTTATCTTATGGAGACAGCTTCTTTCCTTAAACTTCATGAACCAACCTCAGTTAGCTTTAAACTTCTCTTCTGAAGCATCCTCATTTCTAAGCCTTTCAGAATTGGAGCAACTTTAAGGCTTGCTTTGTATTAGTCTTGAGTTAATGGCGTTTTGTGGCTGCTTTGGTCATCTGTCCAGACCACTGAAACATCTTCCATATCAGCAATAAGCTGTTTCACTCTCTTGTCATCCCTGCCTTCACTGGAGTAGTGCTTTTAATTTCCTTTAAGATCTTTTCCTTTGTATTCTCAACTTATTAAATTATAGATGACCCTATTAAATGCCTCCAAAGACCAAGTAAACAGACAAAATATAAACTAATGAGCAAATGAGAGAGAAACACTAGAATGAAATCATAATTTTCCACCAAGATTCTTAAAGCACAGAAATCACAAAGTAAGAAACAAATCATTCACAGGTGAAGACACACACTTTGTATGAGTTCTGACAGCAATGACTTTCTTCTCAATTGATGCATTCTAACAAAGCGATATGCATTTGCTAAATAATTTTTGGTAAGAGGCTCCAAAAACATTTTTTTCATAAAAATCTTAAAAAATAACTTTAAAGCTCGACTTGGAATATAAAAAATGTAAATGCATATGTCCATTAAATGGGACATTTTTATGAACTATATTTAATAATGATGTAAATAGAAGCACCATTTATAAAAGGCAATAGCTATTGTTAATCTATACTATAAAATACTGTTAGGTAATAAGAAAAAAATATATAGTTTTGACACATTCTACAACATGGATGACCCTTAAAAACATTGTGCTAAGTGAAACATAACAAACACAATGGGTGACTTATTACCTTATTGCATGTGTATAGATGTATAGAATAAATACCTCCAGAGAGAAAGGGAGAGGAAGAGAAAGTGAGAGAGAGAGAGAGAGAGAGAATGAGAGAGAGAGATAGAGAATGATTGAGAGAGAGAGAGAGAGACAGAGAGCGCATGGGAGAGAAAGAGAGGGAGAAAAATCAGGTTATTGGTTGCAAGAAGATATACATAATAAGAAAATAGGAAACAAGTGTTCAATATGTAAGGCGTTTATACTCACGTAATGAAAAAGTTCTGCAACATAATAAACGATGACAGTTGCCAGCTACGTGAATACTTGATAACACTGAATTTGAAACCTTCAAATGATCAGCTTTCAGTTTTCAGTACTTCACTCCAACATAAATTTACTTAAAATAAATTTATTTCAGGATGGGGACATCAGTTCTTTAAGCATCTTCCATATCCTTTATGTTATTTAAGGATTTAAATAAGCACCTTAGAGCAAATTATGTATCTTTCCTAAATTATTTACCTTTACTTAACTAAATTCATTGGTTTATTTTGTAACTCCTCTTCTTAATATGTGACTTCTTGGCTACCAGAACAATTCTCAATCTACTTATTTGCTAAAAGGTAAAAACCGATTTGCTCAGTGCTTCGCTACTTTCAAATACATGTAATGGGTAGAAACTACATTAACGGAGAATTAGGGTATTGACTTTCATAACAAACAATCAAAGAAAATACACGGGTTCATGGTCAGATAACTTAAAAGATAAATAAAAGGCAAAATACATTTTTAAATATTTCCATAACCTCAGTGTCTTCACTACATACCCCAATGTTTCGGGAAACAAAAAGTGGAAAAGATATTATGTAATATTATGTATTTATTATGTAAATTTCTAACTTAAAAATTTATTATATGCATCATCTGTTACATTAATTTTATTAATAAAAATCCAAAGAATATCCATTTGATAGATATTTTTAATATTCCAAAAGCATTTTAATGAAAGAAGAGTACTTAAAATTTAATCATTATATTTTGTGGGAGCAAGATAAGTTTTTCTCAAAATAAGAACAAGAAAATAAGTGATCCTCTCTTTACACTTATGAGTCTTTTCTATGGATTGAAGCAATCACTAGCTTTGTAATAAATGACAAGTAGAAAAGTTTCCAGGGTTTAGGTTACAAGTATGTAAAGAAAGAAATACTATCTTCTAAAACTTATTTGATGGAATCATTTCATTTACAATCACTAAAGACCAACCATGCAATCATATAATAATATTAGGTCACTTCTAACACTTGTTAGATAATGTCAAAGTGATTCAGAAGCAACTTTTTTTCTCTCAAAAATAGTATGTACTTGTAAATTTGGAAAGCCCAAAAACCTAGAAGTTCAGCTGATTTGTTAGAACATTTGTCAATAAATACTTATAAAGCTCCTTTCATAGCAACAATAGCCTTCCCTTTGTTTAGAAAACAGGTTCAATAATAAAATCAACCATATCTTTAAAATCCAAAAGTTTTTTTGTCTACAATCATGCTACCCTAAACAAGCCTGATAATGGCTGATCTTGGAATCTAAGCAGGGTGAGGCCTGGTTAGTGCTTGGAAGGGAGACTACCTAGGCAGACCAGTTTCTGTAGGTGTAAAAAGTAAAAAAAAAAATAATAATAAGGGATTGTAAGCTGAAAGGTGTTTGAAATATATGAGGTCAACCAAGTGTTGCCTCACCTAAAAAATAAAAGTAAATAAATATTAAAATAAAATTAAATCAAAAAGTTCTTGTGTCTGTAGTATTAATAACTGTGTTGCCACAAAATAGCTAAAAAAATAAAGTGGTCTGCTGTTACTATGAATATACGCCAACTTAAATCCTTGTAGATTGAATAAAGAATTAAACTTCATTTAAGAAAATTTTAGAATATTAATGAAACAGACCTAAAGGAAACATGTATTACTCATAATGGCAACATACTCTACCAAGAGAAATATGTGTAAACTAATTGATTCTATGAGTGAAGAACTGTTTAGAAAAACATGATAGCTGGTGGAAAAATTAGATGTAAGTATGCAACTAAGTCTGCAAGTTAAAAGTGAGTTAAAATAAGAAACATTTTAAAAGGAAAAGTTAATAAGCTGTATAGCGATTTGGTGACTGTTATTTATATAGTAAGCAAAACTATCCTACTAAAGCGCTTATATGAGAAAATGATGACATTGACGACAGAGAGCCAAATGCGAGACCATTATGATGATACAAATGGAGCATCAATATCAGAGGATCAGGGCTATAAATACTAAAAGAAAGTTTCTAAACCATAGGAACCTGGAGAATATCACCGAGCATGACAAGCTTGGAACCCTAAACTCTATACTCTTGCTTTAGAGCAATGATTAAGCTGTCAAAACTGCCAGTATTAAATTCTCAGAATTCTGGAAGCTAGTCAGGACCTTGCAAAACCAGGATGATCCTTAATAAACAAAGAGGGTTTAAAATTCAGATAAGAAGGAATCTTGGCACTTTAACTCAATTGGCTGTGATCTCATTTCAACAGCTTCAATAATCTGTAAGAGTGAAAGGGAAGTGACTCATCACATATGATTGATCCTCAAATACATTACAAGCTTTTAGAATGTATAATATTGAAAAGAAAAACAGATGGCTGGAAAAAACACAGCCATCAACATTTCAAATCCAACAAAACTGTTCTTCAGAAGTGAAGGAGAATTAAGAAATTACCAACTAAACAAATGTTGAGCAAGTTTTTACTAAGAGGAGATTTTCTACAAGAAATACTTAAAGAGAGTCTTTAGGGTTAAAAATTATTAAAAGGCCAATAATGTGGGCTACAAAGATTTTTTAAAAAAGTACTAGCTAGTGAATTCACATGGATAAATATATAAAGATTATTTTATTTTTTTATTTGTAACTATATTTTATTGTATAGGGTATAAAAGAAAAATGGTTTAAACAATAAATGGACATGCAGATTAATGGAGCCATTTGTCATAGTGTAATCTGCAAAATAGGAAGAATGGAACTGTATAGGAGCAGAGCGTTTTTTTCAAACTAAGTAGTTTCAAACTGTATTTCTATACATAATCTTTCAGTTAACCACAAAAATAAAAATTTAAAATGATACAGAATATAAAAGACAAGGGGAACCTCAGAGGTATCCTAGAAATGGAGTCATTCACAAAGAGAGGTAGTGATAAAGGCACTAATGAACAATAAACACATATGACACAGTAACAGAAATAGTGAAATGGCACTAAAAGACTTACAGTTCATTCTCTTTCTCTCAAACTCTGGCTGACATAAGTTAATTGAGAAATCTCGAATTTGGGGGGGACATTTCTTTTTTTTTTATCAATATCATAGATAAAGTTCCTTTGATAAAAATCTGCATGATGTTAATGATTCTCAAATAGCCTTTCCTCACTTAGATGACTTTTTACTTGCTTTGTTCCACATTGCTAAGGAAGCTCTATTTCTAGCAGGATGGGTCACACAAAAGATGCACGTCCAAGAATTATGTTATGCGATAAGACATCTTTGGCCAGTTTTGGGCAACAAGAGGTTGGGGTTAGTCATCAGACATCTACTGATGATTTTAATCTTTACAAATTATTTCTTTTGGAAAGGTCTAGGTTCAGTCAGTAAAGTAAACATAATGTTAGCAGAAGCTTTCTTTCTGCACTAACTATAGAATTGGGAGATGCCACATAGGAGAATTAAAGTTTATAACATCAAACACAAGTAGAATTATTAAACCAAATTGTATTAATTTTTTCCAAAAGATAAACCTATCCTGTTGCCACCCAACTCAAATGGCCAGTGAATAGAAAAATCCAAACAGTCAAGTGGTTTTCTTTCTGCTACTTTCTAAATGAGTTTCTACTCCATGAGACACAAACATTTAGACATACAGAATTAGTTGTATTAAGTACCATGGATATACCTCCTGGTCCTGCTGACAGATAGCCTGCAGCAATTCGGTTATTCTTCACACCTTTACTAAAGCAGCAACAGCCATTTTTTTGGTGCTGCAATGGAGGTGACAATGTCACTAGAAATGTCATCTAAAATAATAGACAGATTCCTAACTGCCTGTTCATTATTGGGTCAGACAAACACACTAGCTAATAATTGGGGGTTTGAGTCTTACTGAAAGTACTATATGGAGTAGAACTGAAATTAGAACAGAGTGTATTAGTGACTATAGGGCTTAGGAAGCCATACTCAACATCTTGTAAGAAGGTCAGTGGTTGCAATTGCCTGTGAAATTCTCATGAAGAAATTAGCCTGAGTAAGGGTAACCATCACAACCAGTCGATACGTATAAATCACCTTCATAATAACGAAGGTGACTTAAAATAAGCAATCAAAACACAAGGGAGTTGACATCTTGGAACAACAGTGAATCTAGAATTATCATTATTCCTAAGAACAAGATTCCTATGACAAGTATAAAATTAACATATACTTAATAAAGGTCAGTATTTAAAAATCCTACTTGTCTGGTCCAGACTCTAGGGAGGAAGTAGATTTTTAAAAGGTGTCAGTATTTTCACCTCATGGTCAGACACACTTGCTGTGATTAGCATTTTTAAAGTAGAAAACATACATCCAAGACTCGATTTCCTTTAGCTTAGCTGCAGAGAATTCACAAAAATAAGACCAGAAGAAGATCCTTCTAGCTGGATTTGCCCTGAATTCACAGTTCCCACTGAAATAAAGTCTAATCACCTGAATGGATTGAGCAGATGCATTTCAGTATGGTGATATGAGAGCTGAGTGGAGAGTTATGTTGTACAAAGTTCACCTGCTGCCTCACTGGTGCTGTATGTAATAATGAGTCAGTAAAATTTCACTTTGTTACTGTCTCCTTCCTTTTTCTGACACTCCAGTTATTCAAATATCATGATGCTTGATGTTGTTTCAAAGGCTTCTTAAACTATCCTCATATTTAAATGGTCTTTTTTTCTCATTGCTATTCTGATTGTGTATTTTCTGCTCCTTTCCTTTCAAACCACCTATCCAATCTTCTGCCGCATTTTCCCTGCCATGGAATCCTGTTAGTGTATTTTTTTATTACCATTTCTTTATTTCTGACTTTTTTTTAAAACTTCTACCTCTGTTTTTGTTTGTTTACTCCTCCTTTGTTTCAGATCTCACTCAGTTTCTCTACTCTTCCTTGAAGTTCATTGAGTATTTTTATGAGCATTCTGAACTCTGAAATTGGTAGGTTGCTAATTCCATTTGCTTAGGATAATTTGTAGTTTTATTTTCGCTTTTTTAAAAAAATTGGGATCTGTTTATATCTCTCCTCATTTCACTGCTGCTCTGTATTTGTTTCTTTATATGAGGTAGACCTTTCAGCTTCCAGTTTTGGCAGAATGTCCCTATGTAGTAGGTGTGCTGTAGGGTCACAGGTATAGTCTTCTTCATCACTTGAACATGCTGCTCCAGTAGTGTCCCTTGCGAGAGTAGTGTATCCTCTTATTGCAGTTTATCCTTGTCTGTTGTTGGCAGCTTAGGTTAACTAGCTCTGAAGATTCACTATTTTACCACATCCAAGCTGCTGTATGAGGGCTGATTTTTCCTTTGTCTTCAAAATAAAAGGGCTCTGGTGCTTGCTTGAAAAGTTAATCAGGTGATACTCTAGTGTATTAAGTTGGCCACCAGGTGTGTTCGTTCAGGGGTCTTGAGGATGACTTTGTTATAGAAAGTGTGGTGTCTGTCTCTCCTCATCCTGGGGCTACCTAGTAGGAGCTACAAATTTGCCTCAGGTTATACAGCTGCCTCTGTTTGGCCCAGAGACATGTGGGAGAGGACAAGCTGCGAAAAAAAAGGCCACAAGTCATCAATACCAGGCCTGGGAATGCTCAGCAAGGATGACAGGGCACCGTATGTCTAGCTACTGTGCCTTGGACCTTCGGACCTTCGAGAGTAATTAGTGACTTCTGAAGCACAGACCCATGGTTGTTTCCCAGAGAGAACAGCAGGTGCTAGAAAATTACGGGTTTTCTGGGTCAGGATTTCAGGGAGTCATTAGGTTGGCATAAACTGAGTTTACCAGATTAACACAGATTCCGATTTGGTGTTTACCTAGATGTGTACACCTTGTACAGATTGGTTCCACAGAGGAAAACGGCAGCTGCCTACTGGCGACATGGGAAAAGGACTTTTAGCCAAGGCCGATGGATGTTGTCTTTCCAGTCTGCATCCTGAAGCCACGTGGTTTAGTCTCTCTGTATACATCACAGGTGTCTTCTAAGCTTCTGTCTCTTTGCTGGAGCTTCAAGTGAGTCTGTGAGAGAGTGAGTCTGTGTGCAGGATGTTTATGGGGACAGCTGGGTTTCCAGGAGCCTGCAGCTCACACAGGCACGTGCAGTCCTTACTGATTTTCACCGTGAGGTGTGGAGAGTCCTCTTTCTGGCAATGGTGGTTGGGACCGAGGAGCCCACTGTGGAGCTGGGGCAGCTTGCTTCTCCAGGGGGAACTTTGCAGCTTGGGTATCTTTTTTGATATTTGTGATCCACACATGATTGTGGGAGCAGCCCTGCTCTGCATCTCTGCCCCTCCTACTGGTTTCCACGGGGCTGCTTTGCTCTATTCTTAGTAATGTACCTTCTGTTCTGCTTGACTTCAGTTCCTTCCCACCAGCGGTTATTTTGTAATTTATTTGTAATTGTAATGAGGTCTTTGGAGGGAGCAAGTACAGTGTTAATGTACTCTACCATTTGATTGGTACCTCATAGTGGTTTGTTTGGTTTGACTTTAGGATTAGTATTAGGGTAAGGTTTACGGTTCAGTTTATCTTTACATTATAATTAGCATTGAAATTCCAGTTATGGTTTGGGTTAGGCTTGAGATTAGGTTTTGGTTAAGTTGAGGTTTAGAGTTAGAATTTAGAATTTAAAGTTATGGTTTGCGTTAGTTTTAGGCTTAAAGTTATAGATATTAGGGACAGGGTTTGCATTACAGGTAGGTTTAATATTGAGTTTAGAGAATTCAGTGTTAAGCTTAGCTTTAGTTTAGGATTGCATTTAGAATTAGCTGTATTTTAATGGATAGCATGTAAATGTTGGTAACAACAGTAGTTAGGTTCAGGGTTGAGATTAAGGTACGGATTGAGCTCAGCATGTGTGTTGTGGTGTTAGAGTTGGGGTTAACATTTGTTTGGAGTTAGGATTATGGTTCTATTTTAGTTTATATTTAAGATTATGATTTAGGTGGTAGTTAGTATTTGAATTAGGCTTAATGGTCAGCTGGATTGGTGTTATGTTTCAGGCTACAAGTAGTGTTAAGGTTAGGGTTCAGGTTTGATTTTGGATTATGAATTGTGTCAGGGCTTGGGTTAACAATAGTGTTATGGATTAGGTTGGCATTATTATTTTGTAGACATTAGGATTAGTTGCTGGGTTAGCTTCATTGTTGAGTTAGGGTTCAGGGTTGGTATAATATTAGGTTTATTGTAAAGATGAGGGTTAGGTTCAGTGCAATGGTTATGTTGAAGATGATGGTTAGGTTAGGGTCATATTTTGCATTATGGTTATGATAGTTTTTAGACTTAGAGTTAGGTCTCTTGTTAAGGTTTGCTTGGAGTTGAGTTTTAATTTAATTTAATGTTGAGGTTCAGAGTTAGCTTTGAGGTTAAGGATTATAGTTAGCTTTGGATTTGGTCTGGTGTTAGGTTTGTAATAAGAACTAAGTCTAGTGTAAAGGTTAGGGTTGGGTTTCGTGTTGGGGCTAATATGGGGCTTATTGTTAGAGATAATATTAGGGTTAATGTTATGGTGAGACTGATGTTTATGTATAGAGTTAGTGTTAAAGTTAGGATAAGTTTGAGCTTAACTCAAGTTAAGGTAAGATTTCTGAGTTAGATCAGAGCTAATGTATGGCCGAGTTTATAATTGGAGTTACTATTATCTTTGGGGTTAGGATTTGGGTTAAGTTAAGGTTATGGCTAGGGTTGGTGTCAGGTAAAGACCTTGGTGCATGATGAGGTTTAGGGTTAGGCCTAGAAATGAAAGTTAGGTGTTGCATTACAATTTGGGTCATGGTTGGTTTAAGATTGGGGTGAAAGTTAGGATTTCTTTTATATTTTGTATTGGGTGAAGATTATGGTTAAAGTGATTTTTCAGTTTAGGCTTAGTGTTTTACTTATCATTTGTTTTGAGATTAGTTTTAAGGTAAGGACTTTTGTTATATTTAGAGTTATTGTTAGTTTTAGCGTTAGGTTAACTTTATGGTTAAGGTTAAGATTAGGGATGAGTTAACAATTGTGGAGGCTTAAGGTTAGGTTTAGGGTTATAGGTTCCTTCAAATTTAAGGTCTGGCTCAAAATTAGGGTTATTGTAAGTGCAAAGAGTAGGTGTGGCTTCAGATTAGTATTGGGATTTGCTGGTAGATTTTGTGTTAGATTATGATTAGGGTTACATTTGAGTTTGTGATTGCAATTAAAGTTATAATTAGGGTTAGAGTTAATTTTAAAGATATGAGTTTAGTTTAAATTATGGTTAGGATCAGTGTTAGGGTTAAAATAGGGCTACGCTTAGGTTTAGGTTTAGAGTTAGTTTTGAATTAGGGTTAGGTTTGTGTTTCAGTATTGAGTTAAGATTGGAGTAAGGGTTTATTCAGAAATGATTAGAACAGGAGTTAAATTTATGATATGAGAAGGTTAGAGTTCTGGCTTGGGTTGGCTTTGACATTTGGGATTTGGTTAATTTAGGGTAAGGTTTAGTGTTAGGGCAAGTTCCAGGTTAGGGTTAGATTAATGTTTATACTTATGGTTTAGGTAGTAGTTTGAGATAAGAATAAATTGAAGGTCACTGGTAGAGTTACGGCCGGGATTAAGTTGTGGCTAGCTTTGAAATCAAGATAAGAATTTAAATTAGGATTAGCTTTAGACTTCGGGGAAGAGGTATGAATACATCCAGTTCTATGATTAGGGTAAAGTTAGTGTTAGGGTCAAGGTATGGTCGACATTTTGTTTAGGTTTACAGTTAGATTTGATTTGAAGAAATGGGTTTAAATAAAGATAGAATTGTATTTAGGATTGAGTTTTTAATTAGGATTACAGTTAGACTTGGCTCTCAAATTATGTTTTCATGGGAAATTAGAGTCTGAGTTAATGTTAGAGTAAGTACCAGGGAAATGGTAAGATATGGTATGTGTTGTTATGTTTACCATTGAGATTAATTTTTGTGTTAAGTTAATAGTTCATATTATCATAAGGATAAGTCTTTGCTTAGAATAACTATTAGGTTTACAGTTACAATTAGGTTTGAGTTCATAATAAATGTCAGGGTTAGGTTTAGTTTAAGGTTGGAGTTTAGGTTTTCAGTTTTAGAGTTAGGAATAGAATGGGGCTAGAATTTTATCTTTAGGATTAGGAGTCAAAATAATCAAAAGCAATGACCTACACCGTAAATTATACTATGTAACAAGGCTATCATTTTAGAATCAAAGCCATTATAGAAAGCTTTCCAGACAATAAAAGGCTGAAGATGTTTGTCAACATCAAGCCAATATTACCAGAAATGTTATAAGAACTTCTCAAAGAAGCAGAAAAAACAGATTTTAAAATACGAATACAAGAATGGCAATAATTATACACCTATTGGTGATTTCTATAAATGTACATAGATTGAATCTTCCAATCAAAATGAACATAGGGTGGCAAATGAATAAAGAAACAATACTTGTCTTACATGTGCTGGCTACAAGAGACTCACAATTGGTTAAAATCACACACAAACACAAACATACACACACATACACCAAAAACAAAGGGATGGAAAATTATATTTTATGCAAACAAAAATTTTAAAAGTGCTGTGGTAGCAATACATACATCAGAAAATATATTTAAACAAAGATTATAAAAATGAAAGAGTAACCCAGAAATGCCACTTCCTAATATTTATCCAAAGAAATCAAAATGCTAATTCAAAATCATTTATGCATTTACAATGATAATTTATTTATAACATTTACAATAGCCAAGGTATAAAAGCAAGCTACATAGCAATAGAAAGTGGGATAAAAATAATTCTGTGATACTGATATTCATGGCAGGACTATTTACAATAGCAAAGATATAGAAGTACTGTAATGGCCATTAAGAGACGACAACATAAAAAAGTTAGGGTTTATACACAATGAAATATTACTCAGGCATTAAAGAAATGAAATCGTACCATTCACAAGAAATGAGCAGAATAGGAGATTATTATTCTCAGTGAAATCCATCAGACAGAGAAAAGTAAACACCATATGATTTCACATATATAAGGAATCAAAGGAACAAAAAAAGCAAACTGATTGAAAAAGACTCACAAGTTTAGAAGACAAACTGATGAAACCAATAGGTTGATGGTTTGAAAGTCCAAAAGAATGGTGTGAAGGGTTAAAGAAGTATAAATTAATAGTGATAGATGGTCATGGGGATTGGGAGCAGAGTTAATTTTAATGTATTGTCTAGGTGCAGAGCCAAAGGAGAGAAAGAGAAGTTAGTGGGATTGTAAATTTTTTATCATGTTTAAATTAAGCCCCAAAAGAGTTCAATTCCAGGTTAATCTACACATGATAAAAAATTTTACTATGTCCTACATAACAGAAACTAATACAATAAAATATAAAAGAATTTTGTGTTCCATATGTACAATGAACTATTACTCAGCCATTAGAAAAATGAAAATACTGCCATTTGTTGCAACATGGATGAAACTAGAGGTTATTATGCTAAGTGAAATAAGTCAGAAGAGAATTATATATACCTTATGGTTTCATTTATATGTGAAATCTAGGAAAACAAAACAAATAAGTGGGAACACAAAACAAAGCAAAAAAATAAACTCATACACAGGACATTGTGATAGGTGCCAGATAGAAGAATTTGGAAGACAAATGACAAAGGGAAAGGGCTTAAGATGGCAAAGTGACAATCAGTTTTTATAATAAATGACAATTTTATTTTGGGAATTACTTTAACATAGAATATGTGGCTAAAGCCACAGATGAATGCAAAGAACCCTATAATGTGCAACTCTTAGAGATAGAGGCCGAAATGAAGTTATCTCGATGTATGTGCATATTTATGTTGCACATGAATAGAAATTATATATTAAAACAGAATTTTAAAAATTATGCCTCAAAAAAGTCCAATTCCAAGTTAATCTACACATGATAAAAAATTTTACTACTGAAAAATATAACCTTGTTTCTGTCACTCTATAACTGACTTGCTATAATCGATGTAACAAATATTAAAGAAGTGTTTATAGTAAAACACAAATTATGATAAAAATATCTATTAAATATAAAATGACACCATTATATACAGGGACTTTTATTTCTCACGGTGACTGGAATTCCCTGTGCATGGTACTTGTCTGAAAACAAGTAGGTAGGATTCCATAGCAAAGTAAATGTTTTCTGGTGTTTAGGTGAAGTAGCACTATTTCATTATAACTAAAAAGTGTAAATCATATGGGGTTTGATAAAATTCGATTGCAGTGTCATTAGATTAAAAATGAAGACATGGAGTAAGATATATCATGAATAAAACTACTTTAAAAAGCTGAAATGTTTGTTTTCATTTCAGGTAAAGAACACAAGAACAAATTATCAAAGCAAATTATTAGGATCCAGGGAGAAATTAATAATCATAAAGGTGTAAATATTCTAAAAAGCTGTTACAACAGTTTTTATCCAATTGTGTCAGAGAGGATGTATAAATTTCAGACAAAAGCTAATAGAAATTCCTTATACTGTAACTTACCATCTGATGACTATTTTCAACTACCAATTTCCATACTTTTTAGTTCAATAGCAAATGATACTCAACATGATTCTTTCATATTAGTTTCAAGTGGATAGGCAGTGGCTAGAATTTCATATAATTTATGATGTGATCTTCAATGTGTCTAGTACCCACCTGACACCATACATAGTTAGTATATCATTATTGACTACGTTCTTTATGCTGTACTTCACATCTCCATGACAATTTTGTAGGTATCAGTTTACAGTTTCTAATTTCTTCAACAAGGGCCCCAATCCTTTCATGCAACAATCATCAGTTTATTCTTCGTACCTATAAGTTTTCTTCTGTTTTGATTGTGTATGCATTTTGTTAATATTATTTCTTCTAGCCTCTTAAAAACACATTGGTGTTTTGATAAAGATTGCAGTTAATGTATACATTACTTTTAGTAGAATGGCCATTTTAACATGCTGTTTCTTTCTACCAGTGTGCATGCTTCAATTTCCTTTTTTTTTTTTTTTCAAAGACTTATATTTGTCTGAGAACAGGTCTTTTACCACTTTGATTAAAGTAATTCCTGGGAATTGTCTTGTTTTCCATGCAATTGTAAATGGGATTGTTTTCTTAATTTCTCTTTCTGAAAGTTCATTGTTGGTGTATGAAAATGACACTGACTTTTGAAGATTAGTTTTGTATCCTGCTACTTTACTGAATCTCTTGATGAGTCTACAGAGTTTTTGGTGGGATCTTTAGGGTATCATGTCATGTGGAAATAAGGAGAGTTTTACTTTTTCCTTTACCATTTGGATACCTTTTATTTCTTTCTTGTTATAGTGCTCTGGCTAAGACTTTAAATATAATGTGGAATAGGCGTGAGGATAGTAGGCATCTTTGTCTTGTTCCTGATCTTAGGAAAAAATGCTTTTAGCCTTTCCCCTTTGTGTGTGATGTTAGCTGTAGTTTTGTCATATATTGCCTCTGTTCTGCTGAGGTATGTTCCCTCTGTTCTGGCTTTGTGAGAGTTTTATCATAAATGGATGCTGGATTTTATGAAATGCTTTTCTGTATTTATTGAAATGATCATGTGATTTCAATTTTGGTTTGTTATTGTAGTGCATCATATTAATTGATTTGTAGGTATTGTACCCACCCACATCCCAAGAATAAATTCCACTTGGTCATGACGTGTGATATTTTTAATGTAGTTCTGAATTTGATTTGCAAATATTATATTGAGGATTTTTGCATCACCGTTCATAAGAGATATTGGCCTATAGTTTTCTTTTTCTCTAATGTTATTATTTGGTTTTGGAATTAAGGTCAAGGTGGCCTCATAAAAGGAAATAGAGAGCATCCTTCTTCTTGAATTTTTAAAAATAGTTTGAAAAGAATAGGTGTTAATTCTTCATTGAACGTTTTATAAAATTCCCCTGGTCCTGGAATTTTTTTTTTGGTGTGTGTGTGTGTGTGTGTGTGTGAGAGAGAGAGAGAGAGAGAGAGAGAGAGAGAGAGAGAGAGAGAGAGAGAGAGAGAGAGAAACATTTTGTTTATTGATTCACTTTTGTTGGTGGTAATCAGCCAGTTCAGAGATTTTATTCTTAGCTCAGCCTTGGAGATTGTATGTTTCTAGGAATATGTCCATTTCTTCCAGCTTATCCAATATGTTGCATATAATTGCTCATAATACTTTCTTGTGATTCTTTATATTTCTGTGGAGTTCATAGTTATTTTCCCTCTTTCATTTCTGCTTCTAAGTATTTTGTCCTCTGTTTTTCTTTGATTAGGCAGGTGTACTAGTTGTCAGTTTTCTTTATGCTTTCAAAGAATGAGCTCCTGGTTTTATTAATCTCTTGTATTGTTTTACTAGACTCTATTTTATTATTGCCACTCTAATCTTTTCTCCCTCTTCCTTTTGAAATTTTTCCTGTTTTTTTTTCTACTTATTTTAAGTGTAAGGTTAGATTGCTGATTTAGCTTATTCTTGTTGCTTGAGGTTGGCCTGTAATGCTATGAATTTCCCTCATATGACTCTCCTTGCTGTTTCCCATAATATTTAAAGGGCTATATTTTCATATTTTTGTCCCTATGTATTTTTTTTATTTCTTTCATTGTCAACCCATTGCTTGTTTAGTAGCATGTTATTTATCCTCCACCTGCTTGCATATCTTTTTTTTCTTGTAGGTGATTTCCTGTTTCATACAATTGTGATTGGAAAAGATGATTAAATATGATTTTAAACTTCTTCAATTTACTGATACTTGTTTTGTATCTTAACAA
Source organism: Rousettus aegyptiacus (assembly GCF_014176215.1). Taxonomy (NCBI): domain Eukaryota; kingdom Metazoa; phylum Chordata; class Mammalia; order Chiroptera; family Pteropodidae; genus Rousettus; species Rousettus aegyptiacus. The sequence goes on along the minus strand of NW_023416294.1, from coordinate 1,197,290 downwards.
CCCAAATAGTCTATCCTGGAACATGTTCCCTGTGCACATGAGAAGGCTATCTACTTGGCTGCTTAGGGGTGAAATGCACTAAAAATATCTTTTGAATCCATCTGGTTAGTATGTCTTTTAGACTTATTATTTACTTGTGGATTTATTGTCTGGAAGATCTGTCCATTGGTTTAAATGCAGTGTCAAATGAGTGTACTACAAATGAGACGACCTCTACAAGTATATTATGGATGATCTCTCATTTTACATCAGTCAATAATGTATGTAGGTGCTCCTGTGTTGGATGCATAAATATTTACCAGGGTTATGTTTTCTCAAAGTATTTGTTCTCATTACAGCCTTTGTTTTAATATTGTATTGTATAGTATAGGAATTGCTCACCCATGTATATTTTTTTGTTTCCATTTTTATAGTGTATCCTTTTCTGTCTTATTCCTTTCAGTCTGTGTGTGTCTTTTGATCTGAAGTGAGTCTCCTGCTGGCAGCTTATGTGAGGGTCTTGTTTTCATGTCTATGCAGCCATTGTATCTTTTGTTTGGAGCTTGTAATGTTTTCTCATTTAAATCAATAGTTTATCAATATGTAGTAATTGATATTTTATAATTTTTTGACTTTTTTTCTTCCTTGAGAAATTCATCTAACATTTCTTGAAACCTAGGTTTAGTATTGAAAAACATTTTTAGTTACTGTGTGTGTGTGTGTGTGTGTGTATGTGTGTGTCTGGAAGGCACTCTTTCCATCTTTTGATTTGACAAATAGCTTTGCTGAGTAGATTCATATCACTGAATATTTCCTGCCAATGCTGTGAAAAAAATCAGCTGACACTTCAATGGGAGCTCCCTCTCAGTCAATATTTGTTTTTCCCTTGATGCTTTTAAGATTTTCTCTTTGCCTTTAACCTTGGCATTTTAATTGGTATGTGTCTTAGTTTATTCTGTTTGCAAGTCTGCACTTTCTGGACTTTATATATCTATTTCTTTCAGTAGATTAGAAAAGTTTTCTGATATTTTCTCTATTAGGGCTTTTCTGGAACTCCTATAATGAGACTCATTTCATAATTGATGTTTTCCCAGAAGCTCTTATACTATACTCCTTACTTAAAATCTTTTTCTTTCCTGTTGCTAATCTTATTGGCCATTCCTGCAACCATATCTTTTAGATCATTAATTTAATCCTCTGTTTACACTCTCTGCTGTTACTCCTAGTAAGGTATTGTACAATTCACACATCACATTTAAAAAATATATATATTACAGATTATTTCTAGGGTAGATACGTTATTTTATTGTATTTTATTCTGTTTGTTTTCTCCTTTTTAAAAATCAACTTTTTTGTAGTTCTGTTTCTTGTGCATCCTTATAACCAATGTTTTGAACTCTGTTTTGAACTGAGTTCAAAACATTTTGGCTTTATTTTGTTTAGTTATTTCTCTGAAATTGTCTCCTATTTTTTTCATTTAGGACATTTGCATCATTCCCTCTTTTGACCACTTCCCTGTGTTTCATGTCAGTTGTACATTATGTGAAGAAAAATAAGCAAAGCCTCATCTATTCTTCATCCTATGTTCATAAGTTCTGCATTACATTTTACTTAAGAAATAGGTTGGCCCTTCATGAAAAAAAATCAACAAGTAGAAACAGTAAGAAACTATCTTAATATAAAGAGGATTTCATTGAAGAAGTCCTCCTCAAACATCACACTCACCAAGACTCTGAAAGTGTTTCCTCTACGGTCAAGAACAAGGCAAAGATGCCCACTCTAGACACTTTTATTCATCATTGTGGAGAAGTGACTCTTGCATGATGTGACCATTGTGGGCCCCTCAAATTAGATCCAGCTTCATCCAAGTCAGAAGAGTGATTACTCCCCTTAAATCCCCAGAGACAGTGTCACAGAGGATGCCACCACCACCCTACCCTTGTTGGTTTTTGGAACAGACCACTGCCTTTCCCAAGGCAAGCTACTTCTCTTAGTTTATACCCTGTATTATAATCCATGTTGCTACATTCTTTATTTTTAATGCCTGCCATGTAATGAAGAGATTATTAATCTTGTCCTATTTACACCTAAGACACACCTCATATGTAAGTTTTCTTAATAATCTCTTGATATAATGATGCAGTTGTCAGCCTCTTTCTTTGGGCTATCTGCATCAAAAAGTTTGACACAACACGTTAGAAAAAATTGGAAACAAAAGAGTAGTCAATTTGGAAAACAGGAAGTAAAATTATGTTAGTTCTCAGATGACCTAATCTTATATATAGGAAATACTAAAGATTCCCAAAGAAACAACCAAACAAACAATCAAATAAATAAACATCCTATTAGAATTAATTAATGAATAAAGAAATGGTCTAAGGCACAACATCAGGACTCGAAATCAGTTGCATTTCTATGCACTCACAATGACAATTCAAAGGGGAAATTAAGAAAATTATATCATTTATCATAGCAGCAAAAAGAATGAAGAAATTAAAGTAACTTGAAATGGTTGTGCCTTGAAAATGAAAAAGGATTGATGAAAACAAATTAAAGGAGACACAAGTAAGGACATTCTATGTTCATGGATAGGTACACTTACTATTAAGATGCCCATACTACATAAAGTAACCTAAAGTTTCAATGTGTTGAAACTCCAAAGTGTAGAAACACTTATTCAATGTAAGAAACTCCAAAGTGTAGAAACACCTATTAAAATTTATTTGAGCCAAATAGAAAATATGTGTAGAAGGATGATATTGAAGGCTGAGGAAAACTGCTTCACAGAATGACAATTTACAGCCTTTTTTAGAGATTCGAAATTAAGAGGAGACCACGGCAAGATTACATGAAGGTGCAAAGAAGAGTTATTGGAATGATGTGCTCTCTCTGGGATGATTTGGCTTCTGAGACATTTCAAAGCTGTGTTAATCCAGGTGCACAGAAACAATGAACAGAGTTTACTTATGGCAAAGATCGAGCTTTTACTAAAGAAGTCATGAAGTCCAGATAACCATACTTACCATAACCTGCCCAGTAAGTAATGTATGATCAGTTAACCGTGTGAGGTTACTTTCCATACACCACCTTTAAGACATCAGTGTAAGCTCTAGCAAAATCCCAACAGTGTTTTTCTTTTGGCAGAAGTAGAAAAAACCCTTCTAAACCTAATAGAGATTTCCAAAGTACCCTAAAAGGAAAAACATATAGTACTATGAAAGCTGCAGATTTCACACTTTCTAATTTTAAAATATATTACAAACCTGCAGCAATCAAAACTTCATAGTATTGGCATAAAGGCATACTCATACATCTATGGAAAGAAAAAAAAATCTAGAGCATATGCTCAAATGATCTGCACCAAGGGTGTGTAGACTACAAAAGAGGTCCTGGAAAAACAGAATATCCACACATGTGAAAGAATGAAGGTGGACCTTTATATTACACCATATATAAAATCAACTAAGAATAAACCAAAACTTAAGTTAAACCTGAAACTATAAAACTATTAGAGGAAAACTGGAAATGCTTTCTTGGATATGATGCCAAAATCACAAAAATCAAAAGCAAATATACACAAATGGATTTACATTAAACTTACAAACTTCTGTGTAGCAAAGGAAAAATCAAACTGTGAAAGGCATCCTACAGAACGGGAGAAAATATTTGAGAAACTTATATTTGGTAAGAGGCTGATATCCAGAATATATAAAGTTCAACAACTCAATGATTACAAGACAAACTACCTATTAGATACTCAGTATTATTGACCAAATTATGTCCCCCCCATCAATTAATATACTGAAACTGTAATTTCCAGTTAGAGAAGTTCATAAAAATGTGGATCTTAGGATGGCATTAGTGCCCTTATTAAAGGTGGATATCTCTCTTTCTTCCTCTCCAGAAACATTCACAGGCAAAATCTGTGTGAGCTCACAGTGAGATGAAGTCTGCCAATAAGCCAAGGAATAAATTTAACAGGAAGACACCATGATCTTAGGCTTGCAAACACTGGAATTCAGAGAATACAAATTTCTTTGCTTTAAGCCACTCACTTGCTTGTATTTTGTTATGGCAGCCTGAGCTAACACCAAGGCAAAAGGATTTGAATAGACATTTCTCCAACGAAAAAATAAAAATGATACAAATGACCAAGAAGCATGTTCAAATGATAAGTAATACAAATCATCAGGAAATGCAAAGTAGAGCCTTGGTGTGATATAACCTATTAGAATAGTCAGAAAAACAAACAAACAATCAAACAAACAAACAACCAGACAATAACAAGCATTGGATAGAATGTGGAGAAACTAGAACCCTTACACACTGTTCGTGGAAATGTAAAATCATTCAGCTACTGCAGAAAACATTAAAAGGTTCTCAAAAAAATTATAGAAATGCCACATAATCTAGCAGGAAAAGATTATATATATGTGTGTGTGTGTGTGTGTGTGTGTGTGTGTGTGTGTATTTAGATAGATAGATAGATAGATAGATAGATAGATATAGATATAGATAGGTATAGATATGTATGTGTATATGTATATAATGGAAACAAAATTTTGCATATATATAAAATGGAAACAAAATTTTGAATAAATATTACCACACCCTTGCTACCTGCAGCATTACTCACAAGTCCAAGTTGTAATAGCAAACTAACTGCCCATGGATGGATAATTGAGGAAAGATTATATCATGTGTAAGTACAATGGAATATTATTCGGCCATAGCACAGAAGGAAATCCAGTCATATACTATCACATGAATCAACCTTGAGGAAATTACCCTGAGTAAAATAAACCAACCAATCACCAAAAAGACAAATACTGCAAGACTATATTTATGGAAATTACTTAAGGAATGAAATTTATGAAAAAAAAAAGATTAGAATGTCAGTGGCAAAGGATTGGAAGAAAGAGAAAATGAAGAGCCTTTGTTCAATGGTTAGAATTTCAGTCATGCAAAGTGAAAAACTTTAGGGATCTATTGTAACTCAATGGGAACATAGTTTCCAACACTGTACTGTACACTTTAAAATTAAAAGAAGAGCAATTTATGGCATGTGCTGTTAAACTCAGGAATAAATAAATAAATACACTGGGTTGTTGGTTTTCACTGAGTCCAGATAAGATGTGTACATATATGGTAAACCCTCTTTTCATGTCGAAAACTTTGTGGACAACCACGTGCTGGGTTTCAGAGCTCTTACACTTTTTTTTGATAAGCCTGAGGAATTGGAAATCCATAGACAGGGAAAGCACAGAACCAGTCCAAGATGCTTTCTCCGGTTTAGGCAGATTGACTTAATCTAAACTCTCCTGAGACCAGGAGAGGAAATGAGCTATTCACCTCTCTTTTATGACTGCACTCATTTTTTATGTGTTGCTATCTCCAGTCTGTGACTTGTGGGAGACATCAAGGTAACTCAACGCTGTCTGAAAATGCCTCCCTTAATCAAGACAAAGAATCAGATTTATTTAAGGGTAAGAAGATTATGTGGTATGATAAAATATACATAAATAAATTATGTATCTTTACATATCTTCCTCAGTTCTTCTAAGGTATTTAATCTAACCACAAATCTATGAGAATAGTGTTAGAAATCTCTTTGGTGGATTACAGCTTAAGTAAGGTTTCTTTTATTTCCCTCTAATTGTTCATATTTATCAAAACTAATCTTCCTTTAAAAATGATGTATTTTACTCAAATAGAAAAGTACAGACAATGTTACTAGATAACATATACATCCACAACCATACAGTCTGATCTCAAAATCTGCCACAGGGTTTCAGATCTTTTGTTTATTTTTCAAATTTCAAAAACAAACAAAGAAAAATTTAACCAAGACAAACCAAATTATCAGCCAGACCTTCCTCCTTCATTTTTGATGGTAACTATTCTGAATTCATTTTACTCACTCTTGGGTTATTATACCCTTACTGCTTATTAATGTGTATGTCTGTGCCTATGTGAATATACCTTATAACCTACGTATATCATTATTTTACACACTGAAAAGTGTTATATGAATAGATTCTTAGCATATAACATATTGTTTTGTATCTTGTTTGCTAAACAAGCAAACATTGTCTCTTTGTATCCTACTGAGATGCAGCTCAGACTTAAACCATGGTGAGGTTCAGGATGGTTATGCTAAGTCCATTTGACATCTCTGCTTGCTGTCTGGGAATCCATTCTTCATCAGAATCCTCAGAGTCATCCACGTGGGGTTTGATGGCCTGCCTGTATTGATACAGGAATGCTGTATTAGATTAAATGAGACCTGGAAAGAAACACAATCATTATCCTGAAAGGAAACAGCTGGAAAGATAAACAAAGCACAACAAAGCCAGGGTGACTCACTCCAATGGGCTTGGAGAGCCTAGAGCAAGGCATCATGAACTCTGCATTGTTAGTGCCAGCCCTGCACTGACAGAAAAGACCAAAACTTACCTCTAGATTGTTCTCCACACAGAAGAAAGCTGTAGATTATTAGAACTGCCAAATAGGGACCCAAGGCTATACAGGAGATTCATGTTTCCTAACCCATCTGCGTCAAGTACTTCCTGTTACCTGTATCCTGCAGCACATCATAGCTCCTTTTCACATTCTTGAAATAGATTTTCTCCATCTGCCATAGCTGTCTGTTCTATTTGGAGAAGTGGATGTCAATGTCTTAGAAAGCATCATTGGCCCAAAGAAAATTATAGATACCATAAATAACATCAGAATACAGGTCAGAACTTCAAGCTGGGTCTTCTCATCTACCTGTGTGCACAGTATTGACTGAGATCTCTAAGTGGTCTCTCCCTCACAATCCTGTCCTGATACCTGAGCAAACATTGAACACTTCCCTAACTCTCTGCTGACCCAGAACTGGTGATGTGGCTGTGAGTGGTGGGGGAACCCCTGAGGTTAGCGATCACAGATGCACAAAGGAAACTTGGAAGCACCTGCTTCTGGTAATTTGGGCACTGACCATCAGCATGCCCTCACAGAGATTGGAAATGCGTATTTCTCATAGGAAGTAACCACACATGAGGTTGCTGGAAAATCTATCCATAAAGCACATAAAGCAGGCTCAGTCTTCATGGGAAAAGGGTCTCTCAGGCCGAAATTGTTTGGGGTCCATCATGCTAGTGGTATTTGTGGTCTCTTGGGACAAGATATGAAGCCTTTCAGAAGGAAGCCATTGAGATGCTCAAGTTGAGAGAGTTGGGGATCTTCCTGGCTGATCAATTGTGAGGGCGCTCATTAAGACGTTCTAGGTTCCCGGACACTGGGTGAAGCTGGGGCCTTTGAAACAGACAGGATTAAGAGCTCCCGGGCATGATGAGGACATTTCGGATATCTGACTTCGTGAGTTTGGTCTTCCAAAAGGTACTGTAGGTAGGGTTTCCCAAGATGAGGGATTTGAGGTTGCCTCGGGCTGAGGGGAATTGTGGTTTTCACGGTGTTTTCTGGGGTCTAAACATTGCTGGGGTTTGTCGGGAGAATGAGATTTGAGGTCCCTCCAGGTTAGAGTATGTGGGTGAGTTCGTTTCCTCAAGGTGATGAGCTTTGATGTCCCTTAGGGCTGATGGGATTTGGACCCTTGCACTCTAAGGCTGGAATTTGAAGATCTTTGCTTAAGGGAAATTTGCAAAGCACATTCCGCCACATCACCATTTTCCTGTCCATCCCCACACTGATCTATGCATGCCCCATGCAGACCCGGACAGGTGCGGAGTCCCACCTCTTGGCACTTGCCTCCCACAGGAGTCCCAAGCAAAGCACTCGCTAATAGAACCGGTTCATCTCCAGCAGCCAATCAGTGCTGCCATCCTAGGGTCCTACCTGTCAATTGCAGGTGAGAACATGCTAGAGGGCGAGGCAAGGGGTGGGGCCTGCCTGTCGATCACCGGCAGTACCCAGTCCTAGGGAGAGGGCGTGGCCAGCGAGCGGGTCTCCACTCGCCCTGCGGAAGGCCCCACTTCACCCCGCGGGGTTGGCTGCTCTGTGTCCTGCGACTGCTTCACAAGACTATCGCGGCCTTGGACAGCCTTGCAGGTGTCGTTTCTTGATCTGGAGCGCACCTTGGGGAAGGACCCACCCAATAGGTTGTGGTGCCCACACCCGGGCGAGCTTGGAGCCACGAGTCCATGGCAGACGTTTAGGGTGGATGGGGCCATCCTGGCTTGATTCTCTCTTCCAGTGGACTTCCGTCAGCATCCCGAATTTTATCCTTGGCCCATTTTTGCCCTTCCTTATGAAATCCACTTTCAGCAAGAACTTTTGGTGTTTGGTGAAAAACACATTCCTTTCTGGAGACAACTGGGTCATTCTGATAATTCTGGCGAGACACACAATGAATATATGTGTCGAAGGTGCAAACACAATGAGTGAAATAATGTGTATTAGAAAAAAACCCTAGAAGTGTAACAGTGTAAAAAATGAATTTCAATAACATCTTCCTTGTTCACATCTCCCCCTCTTTATTCCAGCCATTACTACTTTAGAAAATATGTTGTTATAGTTATTGGTATCAGTTCCTCAGTACATCAGCCCCAAGGACAGGGCAGAGAGTGATATCTCCAGGTGCCAGCTGCCTAGGAGTAAATAGCTCCAAGGCTCCCAAAAAGAAAAATAAAACAATATTGCCACTGGAATACAGATAACATAACTGTCCACCAGCATCTGTCCATCTAGCATCTTTGTGTTAGATGCTAACAGCTAATTTTGCTTTTGTAATCTGTTTGCTTGCTTGATCAAGGCCAACCAGGACATAGTTTGGGCTTTATAAGCTGCCTCCTCCAGAGGCTCAGGGCTAATACTCTAGTAGGGAGGGTCAGTCCCCAGCTGGTTAATGAAGGCTGATTCTCTAGTGGGGAGAATGAGTCGCCAGCTGGCTAGTAAAGGCTCGTAATTAATCTCAATTGGCTCCGTGGGTCTTAGATGTGAATGCACCACAACAGAAGACTTTTAAAGACTCTCTCAACCTATGCATCTCAATGCCTTCCTTCGGAAAGACCGCATATCTTGTCTTTGAAAGAAATGATGTTATGGGTAATAGGGATGTTTAAGTCAGATGGGTCTCATAAGTCTTCAGAAGTAAAAAGACATAGTTAAAACCAAACACAAACAAAAGCCAGACAACAACCTGACAAATATATTGCATAAAAATAAGACATCCCATACAAAGACAAGGGGTCAAGACAGGGGCATCAACTAAATACCTACTGGGTTTCAAAAGAGAAAATGCAAAGAGTGTTTCTGGCCTTTACCTGGTTTTGACCACAGAAATATAACATGATTTTCACTTGTTGAAAAAAAAGCCAACTAACTGAAGATGTTTTATGATTACTGTGAAACTGAAAGGGGAAAAACTCATTCGAGTGGAGATGGTGGCCTGGTGAGGACGCTCTCATGTGGTACCCCACCAACATCACACATATCACAGAAAACTCCACTGCCTTAAAGAAAGAGCAATACTAGTCCCCGCCGTGAAAGACCAACCCTGTGTTTCCCACAAGAAACTGATGTCCCACAACCCAGCCAACGAGAAAGCTGAACTCACTAGGAACCATGCTGATTGCATTCATTCTCTAGCAGACTTGTATTCAAAAAGACCACTCCCAGCATCCTCCAATTCCTCTCTGAAATAACATTGCTCCTCTTCATCTGTGGAACTTGCCTGTGACTTTTGCAATGGCCTGTTTGTTTGAAATTGCAACTGTTTACTGTTCCGGAATAAACCCAAGTTTTGCTGGTAAAATCATTGTTTTAATTTTAACTGCAATACAATTTTATTTTATATATCACTAACCGTGACTTTTTGTCATTAGTTGTTAATTAAATGTTGCCTCATGTCATTATCGGTGACATGACTCTTTTATGTACATAATAAATTTGTGTGTTTATAGAATTCTCATGGTTTCCATCTGTATATCCATCAGTGAAGAGTAGACATAGAGGGGCAGTCTAGCATAATATACAATACTTGATGATAGCGATATAGAGGACGTGTTCTTAATCACCTTTTTATTTGAGTCACCTTATGTAAAAAGTAAATCAGTAATTTACACATTCAAAGCTCTAAAAAAAGATTTTCCAGTGCACTCAGAGAAACTATTACAGTCAGAAAGATTCTCCAAAACAATTTCCATGTCAACATCCTGTCATAATATTGTACCATTTTGTTTCCCAGCTGTTTTCCTTTGTGTGCACAGTGGGCCCAGATAACAGGAATGTTTTGCTTCCCATCATGGATGTCCTGGACTTTCTGTAGTTCTTCACATTTCTTCAACCTGTCGATTGTAAATTTAGCTTGGCATCTGTTCAATCTATTTGATTCCCTTTGTTGCATCAATACTTCCTTTTCTCTCCTTCTCCCATAGCCCTTGCTGATATTTGATGGGTTTGTTGCTATGTTTATCAGCGGACTTTGAATACACTGCAATCCTCATGGGTGAACATCAGATGGTGGCTGTGGTATACGTCCCTGAACAGAAATAAGACTTTTTAAACCACATGGTGAAACAGCCTGCATCCAAGCACCCACACATGAAACTTGAAAGAAAGTGACATGGCCTCGTTAACAGCCATTTCCTCCCTAAGGTCGACATTATATGATGACACACATAGGGAACCAGAGGTGACCCTGGAAATTTCCAGGGACCTTGAGCAAACAGTTGCAATATCCACAGATTCCTTTGAGCTGGAAGTTCCCTCACTGACCCTGGAGTTTGAGGGCTAGTTTCTCTCTTGGTTCAGAGCTTCTACTCTCTTCGTGTTTGAAGCTCTCCAGACCCTATGAGAAAACTATTTTAAGGTTTCCTGCTTTTCTTATTAAAGGCCTTGTTTTGCCTGCAAGTATTCATTTGGAATATCTGCCTGACATTGCATCAGTCAATTTTTTTTTGGAACTGTGCTATTCTTTGGCCCAATTCTTATTGGAGCCAGGCCGTTTTCACTGAAACTGAAATTCCCAACAATTAACCCCAAAAAACAAATCGAATATGGAAATATCTTAAGTGTTGGTTCAATAAATGTCCACAATAAATTTCTGTGTCTCTAAACACACAGAGTTCAAGGAAAGTGACAAATGTCACTTGCTAGTGTGCAGCAGTGGGTACTTAGTGAAAACTGTGTACTTGTGCATTGTTTTCAGAAACATGAAGTGGTGCACCTTTCTGGAGGACAGGTGGACAATATTTATGAGTTAGAGGAATCATGTAGCTATTAGAGAGGGCCTTGTTTGGGAATTGCAGGGTAGAAATATTCAGCTTTGCAGCAAGATAGAGACACAGAAACAGATACATAGATCTATTACATAGTGTAGAAAAGGTGTTCATGGGGACATTTTGTATCCTAGCCAAAGAAAATGGAACAAAAAAGAGAGAACAGAAAAGAAAAAGGAAACAAAATCCAAAAATAAGAGCCCCAACTTGAAGCGACCCAAATATCTGAAGAAGGGTTAAATGAATAGTATTTTTACATGTTTCTCACTTGGCTCCTTGGTTGGTGGGACGGTTTGTTGGTTGGTTGGTTTACGAAAAGAGACTTGCTGAAGTTAGCTAGAATCAAGTATGAAAACCAAGTTCAATTTAAGAACCGCAATAGCAGAAAGGTTTATTTCCTCAGCGAGCACCCAGGCACTATGCCCTTTTGAGCTCCCACTCTCGGGATCTCAGAATCCTAACTCCATGGTAAACTGAGCTGATAAGAGTTTTTTTCTTTTTTTTTTCTTTCCTGGTACCTTTGTGGGGATTCTCAGTTTTCCCTAATGAGCATGGATACAGTTTTAGCCCTCAGGGAGATATAATATCTATCAACATACAAGATAAACCCCTGGATTTCAGGTATTACTCCATATTCATGAAGCATCCCTCTGTACTTGCACTGGAGAGCAGCAGGCGCACAACAAACACAAATAGTCTTTGGTCTGAAGTGGAACAGTGCTGTATAGAGCTCAGCTTCTTGGACATGTTACTTGTTTTCTGAGCAATTAGACAATACTTGCTGTTTTCTCTACATACTATATACTCACAGAAGCAGGAATTGATGTATAGGAGAAAACACAAGTGCCCCAGAGACACACTATGCAGATCCAAGTGAGGCCGACGAAGTGACATTGATCTCCATGTTTAGGAAAAAGTGATGGATAGAGGAAGACAGTCCTTTTAAAATTGAATGTGCCCCCTGTATGATTGCTTTCTCACCTTTGCTTTCCCCCTCACATATCTCTGGAGATGTTTTCTATTTGCCTGATTTTCTTTTTCTTTTTATGTATATTTGAGAAAGATTGTCTCATGTTCCAGCCAATGGATGCTGTTCGAAGTGGCTTTCCTCGATAAAGAGTGTTCTGTGCATATCAAATAAGATGGTCACGCCCCTGATCATCCCTCCCATCTGATCCAGGGGAGTGTTTTGCCATCTCTGCTTGTATCTTTCAAAGGCACAAAAAGGTGACAGGCCCATTGCCAGGTCACTCTATTGAATTCATTCCTCTCATTGTATCCCTACATCCCTTTGACATTGAAGTGCGTTTCCATGGTTTCTATCTGTGATCTCAGTCTTTACTTCAAAAGTGTGTTCCGTGTACACTATAAGAGCACTTGAGTTTTGCAGTTCTCCCCATAAAGGTAGATTGCAGTGTATATGTTTTCTTGGCTTTGTTGTGATTCCAAGAGTTCCCCACCATGATATAGACCAGGTTAATTTCAACCACTCTGTTGTGATTTATACATAGGATTTATTAACAAACTATACTATTGCTAAGCATTTCAGTTGAAATCTAAGCATGGAAAATCAGGGCTCTTTGGTTGGGGCCTGTCCCCTGGAGCTTTTCTCGGGCTTCACCCACCACTGTAATTGATTGACTCCTGGAACTTTAGAATGTGTCCCATCTCATAACTGACAGATTGTGCTTTTGAGTTTGTTGGTTTGTATTCCTTTGGGCAAACAAACAAAGGAACCTCAGCAGTTGCCAAATGCCCACAATGGGAATGAGCACAGTTCTATCATGCATTTGGGAAGGGGTTTGGTTCGCAGCTTCCAGTGATGAGGAGTGAGTCTGCATGATGCGAGTAGGTGTGAGCAAGGTTTTGGGCCGGTGGGAGGAGCTTCTCTCACATGACTGCTGACCCGCCAAAGCAGCGAATGTGAGGGGCGCTCTGGTCAGGTCGCTTGGCCAAGAAAGGCTCCACCTGGAGTTGGAAAGAGCTGGCTTCCGATGGCGCCATTGCGGCTTACGAATTCTGGGCTCTGTTGCCAACTGGTAGCCCTGGCTCGGCATCTAGTTCTTCTCTGAGATCGGCATGAGCAGGCGGGTCTGTGACAGAGTGAGATGAGGCATGTGTGCTGGGGCCCAGGGCAGGCCCATGGGAAGGACACAGTCCCCGACCCCTGCTTCTCATGCCTGAGATACAAAGAATGTACGGGGTGAAGATCATCGGGGGCGTGGCCCAGGATCTGGCCTTAGTCAAGGGAGCAGCGAGCCGGTGTAGGGGGAGCGGAGAAGGCCGAGCACCGGGGCAACTGGGCCTTAGCAAAGGGAGCTCAGTGGCGAGCAGCGTCGGGGCACATGAATGTCGGGGCTCTGGCTCAGCAGAAGAGGTGTGAGGAAGCGTGAAGCACAGAGAGTGCTATGTATGTGTTCTTTTCTAATGAGTTTTTATTTTTTATTTTGTTTTTAAATGTTGATGTTCAGCTATTCCTCAATTGGGTAACTGAGACCCTTCTCATGTATGTTGCCAACAAACATCTTAATGGTAATTTTGTCCTTATCTATACCTCTCATCTTTGATGTTTTTTGTTTTTTGGGGTTTTTTTTTGATATGGATTGTTGTGGTTTAGTTTGTGTGGTGGTACATTTGCTATGTTTGGTTTGGATTTGTTTTGTTGCATTTTGCTTTCGTTTTCCTAATGCTCTGGAGGTATTTCCCACTGTTACAGAGGACATGAAATTGTTATCATTTTTCCTTCAGGGTCCAGATGCTGGTCACATCAGAAAAGATATCTTACAGAGCTTACCCGAATAAAGGGGTCAGCGAAGCTGGTCTCCGTGGTGACGCTTTCTCACACCTCTCACCCAAAGCATAACAAAGCGAAACCCGCACCTCCAAGCTTGGCTCACTCCCCTGCCTCTAACACGTGTATGTGCCACGTCCCTTGCTGACCTGGGGCCCCAGCATGCCGTATGTTCCAGCGGTGGTAACCACAGATGCACCTTAGCTGAGGCATGGTCAACCCCGAATAGGGCTCTGGGCTCCTCCAACACCAGCTCCCCCCTCCCTGGGGTCAGAGCTGAACCTAGGCCAGGCCCCAGGCAACCAGCATCCTGCGCTGGGTTTCCATTACAGCCAAGAGAGCAGGGGCCGGTGGCTGCGTTCTTCCCATGAGCCATCACGCACCACCCAGACACATGCCTCATCTCACTGCGCCATAGCCCTGCCAGCTCATCACAGTCTTAGCAAGAAACTCGAGGCCCAGTCAGATGTTTCATCTGGCCACAGGTCTCAGAACTTGTAAGCCACAGCGGCAAAATTGGAAGCAACCTCTTTCGGACTCCAAGAGGAGCCATTCTTGGCGGAGAGACCTGCCTAGAGAGCCCCTCACACTGGGGCTGGTTGGCGAGAAGAGATGGTACCCGGAGAAAGCTCCTTCCACGGGCCCATGACCATGGCTTCTTGGTGTCCTGTGCTCCACTGCTCACACCTACTCACTCCATGCAGTCTCACTCCTTGTAAACAGAGGCTGAGAACCATCCACAAAAATGCATGATAGAAATGTGCTCATTACCATTCTTGGGAATTCTCAACTAGTGAAGTTCATTTGTTTCTTGGAAAATGAGAATAAAAGGGGGATGAGGAGAGGGTGGACAAGAAGCAGCTGTAATTTATGAGCGGGGTACTTTCTAACGAATTCAGGAAACAGGAAATTACAATGGTTGGTCAAGCCCTTGCATAGTTTCAGGGGACATGCCCAACAAAAGAGCCGTGATTCTTGGTGTTTAGAAAGGACATGAATGCTGCTCGATAGCAAGAGTATTAATAATTTTTATGTACAAACCTAACAGCATGTAAAATTAACTATGTCTATACCAACATAGGCCTATCTTGAAATAGATAGATAGATAGATAGATAGATAGATAGATAGATAGATAGATAAAGTCTGTGCTGTGGAAACACCCTTAATGGGTAGACTTTGAAAGCTTGAGCATGACTATACACAATTATATTGTCCATGGTACAAACTTTGGAAATGAAGACTGAGATCACAGATCGAAAAATGAAGATAAACTTTAGATTATAGGCTCGTAGGGATCAAAGGAGAAATATGCATTTTACAGAGGAACCTTAGAACTGGCCTGTCCCCATTTCTGCCTTGGAAACTGACAAAGCAATAATGGCCAAACATTCCCCTGCATCAGATAGGAGGGATAACCAGGTGTTTGACTGTCTCACTTTGCATGTATGGGACACTTTTGATCGTGGAAAGCCAGTGACAACAGCCTAAATGGTCACTTGAAATCGGTTAGGTAGGGTATGGTGTGTCTAACAGCTGTTACCCAAGGCAACCTTGAGAAAACTTATATCAACAAAAAAATTTAAAAAAAAAACATAAAAATGCTCCAGAGACATTAGAGTTGAAAGGGAAGATTAGAAAACAACTGTACAGTAGGCACAATAATTTCAAAATGTGTGGATATGGATTCCTCTATCCATCACATGGCCCTAAACATGAAGAGTAATCCCAGTTTGTCAAGCTTGGTTGGACATAGTTCTTATCCATTATCCAATCCTGCACACTAGCAGGTGTCATTTATCACTTTCTCTGGACAACTTGTACAGTAGTAAATGATTGGCCATGACTGTATAAGTTTACGTTTTTTTGATTTTCAGGAAGGTCCAACATCTTCTTGCTGTCAGTTAGCAATTTATGTCTCTTTGTACTCCTCTGTGTAAGTGCTCCTTTTCTTTGGGTTTTCAATCTTACGATTCTGTGTTTAAATTTTGATGTAGAGCACTGCCTAAGCTGAGTAACCGAGACATTTCTCATGAATGTTGCCAACATACAGATTAATGGTCATTGTCTCGTTTTTAACCTATATTTCTCATCCATTGGTTTTCCTTTGATATACATTGCTTATGTTTGGTTTGGGTGGCGGTACATTTGTTCATTTTGGTTTGGATTTATATGTTGCATTTTGTTTTCTTTTAGCTAATGCTCTGTAGGTATTTCACTATGTTACTGAGGACACAAAATTGCTACCATTTTACCTTCAGTGTCCAAATGTTGATCACATCATAATAGAAATCTCATACAGATGACCAAAGATGTGGGCAGCTGGAGGGTGGGACCTATAGAGGAGTGGAAGTGGGCCAGGTGGAAACAGGCAGGGATGTGGCTTGAGATGGATTCAGTCCCAGGACCCTTTGCAAACCCTGCGTGCCCTCACATTTTCTCAAGCTTTTGGTGTATCGCTTTCCATTGGGGCTTGACACGCCCTCACAATAGAGACCCCACAAGACAGGAAAACCAGCGAGGACCATGTCCAGACGACACTGGAGCACCATCACTCCCGGAAGGCCAGCAACAACCTGAATCCAGAGGCTCATTTCAACCGGCAAACTCAAAGAAGACGCCACGGACAGCGACGCTGTCACCCTGACCTGCTCCCATCCTAATGAGGACACAGTCGATTGGCAAGAAAGAACCCTCCGAGCTGGCTTTGTCCGCCTCGCACTGGTGACACTGGAACCAGCCGGATGGTCCGTGCCGGGCTCTCCGGCGCGGCGCAGGACGCGAACCGCATATCCGCGGCCTCTGCCCAGCAGCAGCGAGCAACAGCCGGGCTTTGGGCCAAGCCCAAGTGTCTCCAGGCATGTCCCACTGACCGCGGGGACACACATCCGCACTGAGCAGCACAGCGAGTCACGTGACTGGTGAGCGAATAAAGGGTCCTGCCTAGCTGGTCTCCATGGTGACGCGGAGTAAACAGCAGCACGCCACTTTACTCAATGAAGGCACACATCCACGAGATTCGTGGCCAAGGACCACGGCGCACGCCGTGCTCCACGCATCCTCGCACCCGTCGCCCAGAGCACGGGCAAGCGAACCCGCGCACCGCGCTCCACCAGGCTTGGCTCGCTCCCCTGCCTCGGACACGTCTACGTGCCACCTCCCTTGCTGGCCTGTGGCCCCGACACGCCGTCTGTTCCGGCGCTGCTCGCCACACACGTCCCTTGGCCGAGGCCTGCTGGTCCCTGCCTCGGACTTCTCGGCTCCTCCAACACCGGCTCCCCGCTCCCCGGGGCCAAGACAGGCCCCTGGATCAGGCGTCAGGTGACCAGCCTCTCGCGCAGGGTTTCCAGCACAGCCCAGAGAGCAGGGGCCGGTGACCGCGTCCTTCCCACCAACTGTCACCCGCCCCCAGGGCACACGCGGCATCTCACTCGGCCACCGCCCTGCCAGCTCATCCAACTCCTAGAAAAAGACCCGAGGCCCAGTCACATGTCCCGTTTGGCCATACGTCTCCCAACTCGTAAGTCGCAAGCGGCAGTTGGTCGCCATCTCTTTCGGACTCCAAGTGGAGGCCTTCCTGGCCGAGTGACCAGGCTCAGAGCGCCCCTCACACTGGGACACGTTGGCGGGGACAGGTGGCACGTGCAGGAAGCTCCCTCCGCGGGCCCAGGATCCTGGCCTCTGGACATCCTGTGCTCCGGGACTCACACCTCCTCCCGCCATGCAGTCTCACTCCTCGACCGCAGAATCTGGCCAGAAACCCTGGTGCAAAGGCACGAGAGAAAGGTGCTCATTCCCTTGCTTGGGAATTCTCAAGTCGTCAAGTTCATTTGTTTCTTGGGAGAAGAAGGAGGAGGAAGAGGGGGAGGAGGAGGAGACGGAGGACAAGAAGCAGCTGTAGTCCATGAGCAGGGGTACTTTCTGACAAATGCAGGAGACAAGAAATAGCAATGGTTATTGAAGCCCTACCTTGTGTAAGGGGACGGACCCCAACAAAAGAGCCGTGATTCTTCATATTTAGAAACCAGCTGAAATGCTGATCGGTAGCAAGCGTGTCGATAGTTTTTATGTATAAAGCCAGACAGCATGCACAATTACCTTGGTCTGTATCATCATGTGTCTGTCTCGAAATAAATAAGAAAAGTATCAACGTCTTGGACCCGGAAACGACCTTTGTGGTAGTATTTCACAGCTGGAGCATGACTGTAATGTCCCTGGAATAAAATTCTGAAGGAAAGACTGACATCAGAGATCGGAAAAATGAAAAGCGACTTCAGATTATAAGACTTAGGGATCAAAGGACATGTATGAATTCCACAGAGGGACCTTGGAAGAGGCCGGTGTCCACTTGTGCCTAGGAAAGTGACAAGGCAACCGTGCCCATGCACTTCCCTGCGTCACATCTGAGGGCTGACCGGCTGCTTGACTGTCTCACTTTGTATGCATGGGACACTTTGGATCATCCAAAGCCGCTGGCAAGAACGTAAATGTTCATTGGCAATCAGTTAGACACGTTACGATGCGTCTCACGGCTGCAACCCGAGACAACCTCCAGAAGCCTTACGTGAACAAAACGATTAAAAAAAAAAAAGCAACAGAAAACTGCTCCACAGACATTAGAGTTAAAAGACATGTTAGAACATGACGGTACAGGGGCCACAAGAATTCCAAAATGTGTGAATTCCTCTATCCATCACAGAGCCCTAAACATGAAGAGAACTGCCAGATTGTCAAGCTTGTTTGCATCTGCAGCACGTATCTCCAGGGCACTTGTGTTTTCTCCTACATGTCAATTTCTGCAGGGGACTATGTACACAATAGATCAGAAACCACAAGTCATGATGAATTTGCTTCTGTAAGCAACATGTCACAGTCACCGAGCTCTCAAGAGCACTGTTCACCTGAAGACCAAAGACTACTTGTGTTGGGTGTGCTTCTGCTACCCACGAGTGCTAGCGCGGAATGCTTCATGACCGTGGAGCAATATGTAACATTTTGAGTTTTTTTTTCTCCTGTATGCTGATAGAAATCGCATGTGAGTCATAATGAATCTGTTTCAATGATAGAAAATGGAAATACCCTCTGAGGTACAAAGAAATTACTAAGCAGATGTTAGCTCACTTTTCTAGAGACTCAGAATTCATAGCTGTGAGCATAAGACATAGAAAGCTCTTCTGAGTTTTTTTGACTCAAGTCATCCATTCTGCTAATGGGGTGTTAATATGCAACTTGTTTTGCAAACCTAATTCTAGCTTGTTTCACCTTTCACTATGCAGGAGACGAGAATAAAATGGTTGATGAGCCTTAGCTTAGTTTAAGAGGACAGGACCCAACAATGAGGTGTGATCTCAGTGTCTAGAAACAAGCTGAAATGATAAACAATAGCACATATTGTTATAAAGATGGTTAAGAAAGAGTCTGACTCTGGAAATACACTTACTAATATGGATAAGGGAGAGGAGGAATGGTAAGTAATAGCAATGCTAGCAGCCCACACCCCTGTCTTTATGGCTTCTATTCTCTCTCACAATTTTGGCTTTGCAAATTATCATGAGTTACTATCAGGTTAACGGTTACAATCTACAGCCAATTCCCAGACTCAGCCTCAAGGCCACGAGCATGTTTTCAGCTATTTCTTCTCAGGTGTCCATTTCCCATCCTCGTCCCCAGAGCAAGAAGTCCCAGAGTAGGTC
The DNA here is from genome assembly GCF_014176215.1 of Rousettus aegyptiacus. Classification (NCBI taxonomy): domain Eukaryota; kingdom Metazoa; phylum Chordata; class Mammalia; order Chiroptera; family Pteropodidae; genus Rousettus; species Rousettus aegyptiacus. The sequence goes on along the minus strand of NW_023416294.1, from coordinate 1,177,607 downwards.
AGGCAGGGGTGCCCTTTTTGCAATGTTGTTGTGTGCAAGTCCATACCTGGTTCTGATGACCTTGTTGCTCCAAGGACCAGGCATCCCAATAGGACTGCAGGTTTTCTCACAACATATTCTCCTTTTCTTTGTGCTGAATTTTATTCAGCGTTACTGAGAACACAGAGGACTGAGTCTTTCTGTGTCTTTGACTTCTTGAGAATCTCTTCTCGACTGAACAATGAAAAATAAGTTAAACACAAATTACAATCAAGAGGTGATAAATGAGAACAAAAACTCATGAGTTTGTGGAATAGGATGTAAGTCTTCAATAGTATTGACCATGCTTTTTAGCACTGCGATCCACGGTAATTCAGGAAGCTGCTTTTCAAAAATGTCAGCATTATGCGTTTGTAAATCTGTACTTACCATACCGCAAAATATGCTGTCTAACTTTATCCCATTCAAACATACTTTCATTATACAATACAGGAGTTATACAAAAAGAATTAGTAGTTCAATCACATTTAAGTTGTACACTTTCTGCAAACTAACTATTTGACCTCCTAACAATATAACTGCTTGCTGTAAATCTGCTACTTGACTTTGCAATACAGAGTCAGTTTGTCTTTGAGAAGTCCATAACTGTTCAGCATCCCGATACCAGGTTCTAACATGCTCGGCAGTCTGTACAGATTCACGCAGAGCCACACTGGCCATGGTAGCAGCAGCAGTAACAGCGATGATATCCACAACAGCAGCGATCAGCATGCCAAGGAATCTTTTAGCTCTTCTTTTAACATGGTCCATCAGTTGCTGCAATATCACAGTGGCAGGAGAGTCTTGCCAGGTTCGAGACAATCTAACCAGCATCCATACTCCAGTTTTAGCTCTAAGAATATGACTTGTTAAAAGGAATAGAAGAGTTAATACAAGTGTAAAAAGAACAATATTTACATGAAACATAACCTAAAGTTTCATTCCACTTCACCTTGCCCTTCCTAATGACAGAGGAGAGCCGAACACAGGCTTGAGCAAAATGAGTAACATTCTGATGAAAGGTGATATGAGAAGAAGTCCCAGATTGAACTATGAAACCATTCCATGCATACATGGGAAATAAAGCAGCTCCTAACTTCCATATATGATTCTGTAGCCCTTGATGGGGTAGTTGGAGAGATGGGGAAAGGGAATCCTCCATCTTGCCAGACTATTGTGTTATTACTAGTTCTGTCTGATGAAATGCTTACTAAACCATTCTCTATCTTTTGATGCCACCGCAAATTTACTTTTCCTCCCTTTGCTTTGGCAGAGCCAGAAGGACTTCAATCAATGACTCTTCCATGGGAAGTATTAACTAAAACCCGAGCCTGTTCAGCTCGACACTAAGTCCACTGAACCCAACGTTCAAGAATCTGAACCTTTGGAGCGCCACACCACTGCAAATCTGGTGAAGTGTCATCCACAGGTTCTGTTACATTTTTAAATCCTTCCGTACTTAACAAAAACAAGTGACCTACCCCAGCATTCTCTTCATAAGTCTGCAAAATTGTCAACCACACTTGACAAAATTGCCAACCACACTAGCTATAAACAGTGCTCTCCAACTCCCATGCAAATTGGCTAACCTTCCTTTCCCACTGTAGAGTTCTCAAACACTCTCCTTTATTCTTCAGGCCTGAGAGGCCCTCTAGTATTATAAGGCCAGGCATTCAATTACAATCATTAACATAAACTACCACTGAAGCATCTCCCCATCCCACTGCCTTATTTAAAGGGGGATTGGATACATATACCCAATATGAATAATTTCCTGTTTCAGCTTGTACCCCACTTACTGTGCTGTAATCAGGGCTGTCATTGCAAGAAATAGAGAAATTGAAGTTATCTTCTGACTTGACTCACTGATTACTCACCACTTCTCTCCGCTCCCGAAGCCTAACATTTTTGGCTGGGAACCAAAACTTCTCTGTTACTGTAGAGATATAAGCAAAACCTTGACCCCATTTCAGTACCTCAGCAGGCACCTTGTCCCCTTTCAGATCCTTGTAGTATACTGGCTGCTGCAAAGGCTCACTGGCCTGTTTTGCCCAATGCCGATGAGCTGCTGTGCCACCTTGTTCATCGTGATTTAAAAACTTTAAAGTATATAATGTTTTATTAAGCCTTTGTCTCAGGGTAGTCCATATTCCCCTTTTTTGTTTCATAAGCTTATACTTCTTTGAAATATTGCAGGAGAAATCCCAAGGGTGTCTTCTGTGAACTCTAGTTTTCCCCCATCACTTGCGCAGAGAACACAAAACAGAGAACACAAAACAGACACTCAGGCAAGGACAATTACTGGAGTGTAGGCGGGCCCAGAGAAATTCACCAGCTACCACTCAGACAAGACTAAAGACAATAAACAGAACCTGACAACAGAGCAGAGGAGGTGGTGTCACACAGCCTGGCCACAGTCCAGTCTCTCCATAGACCCCTTGTGACTGGTCAACAGGAACAAGAACAGAAAGATACCCTAAAAAGCACTGAATTTTGTAATTTAGTCATTATTTTTATCACTTCCAATACAAAATCATGTTATTTTCACTGTTGATGCCATGCTAAAATGTTCTAAATTTTAGACTAATTAGTCAATAAACAAAACAGAAAATCATTAATAGTTTTTAAATTTCAAGTTAGAGGAATAACCTTTACCATACAATAATGAAACCTGAGCAATGCAAGTTTGTGACTACAAGAATGTCTTTCAAAAATACAATATTTGAAATTTTTTTTCTGTCAATGGCATTAGTTCTCAAGGTTTATCCAATACAGTGGGCCCTTCTAAAATAGAAAATAAGTTGTTTAAAGCATATGTGGGGATACTGAGGGAAGGACAGAGCTAATTTATAATGCCTAATAATTTTTGAAAATCATTAAGAGTTTTGAGGACATTCTGTCTAATTTCTATCCTTTGAAGAATAATTTTCTATTGCAAAATTTTATATCCTAAATATAAATAAGGAACAGAATCTTATCTTTTCTCAGGTGCTATCTCAAGCCATACATTTCCAGAGCAGTTTTTCCAAGTAAAAACATTTTTATACGAGTCCCTGAGGGAACTTTTCCCTCACTTCTTGCAAAGGTATATTCACAAATGCTTGGCACATGGTAGGACTATTAAACATGCCTTTTGGTAATACCTTCCATTGATATAACTGAGTAGGCTGAGCATTGTTTATAGTAGGAATTTTAAACGTAAACTTTTCTCTGTCCTGAAGCTGTGAAGGAAGAGTATAAAAATAATCTTTTAAATCTATAATGTTTGAAAACCAATTTTGGGGAATTAATGCAGGGTTAGGGAGCCCAGATTGCAAAGCTCCCATAGGCTGAATTACAGCATTGATTCTTCTTAAATCTGTTAACATTCTCCATTTTCCTGACTTCTTTTTTATAACAAATATTGGTGATTACTATGGAGAAGAGGGGGGTTCAATAAGATTACTGGCCAATTGTTTGTCTACTAGTTGCTGTAACACTTCTAATTTTTCTTTGTTAGAGGCCTGTTCCCTACCAGGTTTTGTATGCACTACTGTTCCTTCTCCCTTATTCCCTCTCCTGCAGTCTTTTCGAAAGTGCCCCAGTTTTCCACATTGATAACATTTCATTCGAGAACTTTGAAACCCTTTCTGTAAAGATCCTGCTAACAAATTAGCTTGATGTGTCAAAGAACCAACATCATGACAAGCTTTAACATATTCTTCCAAAGGTGCTCCTTGGGCTTTCAGAGGTTTTAAAGCCTTTTGACACTCTGAATTTGCCTTTTTATAAGCTAGAGATTCTAAGAGTAATTCTTGGACTTCAGGAAGAGTCACTGCCCTGACAATGGTCGTATGTAGCCGAGACAAAAAATCAGTGTAACTCTCCCCAGGACTCTGCATAATTTTAGTGAATGACTGAGGATGCTTCTCAGGTGGCTCAACTCGAGACCAAGCTCTTAACACTATTAATTTCACTTGTAACAAGGTTTCTTTAGTTGAATGACATTGCTGCTCAAGGGTAATCAAGTTTCCTGTACCTATCTGCTCTTCAAGAATAGCCCCTGGAAGGTTTTGTGCAGTGTTTCTACGAGCCACCTGTTGGGCTTCCTCTCTCCACCAGGTTTTCATTTGCAAATAAGGACCTGGTTCTAACACAGTTTTTATAATAGCTTCCCAATCTACCACTAACAATTGTCATTCTGTGGCTATACTGTTTAAAAGACCTGTCACATAGGTGGACTCCATACCATATTGATTGATGGATTCCTTAAGTATCCTCAAGAATTTATGTTCCAATGGGGTATATTATACATTGATGCCCTCCTGAGGAAATTGATCATTGGGGGGAAAGGCCTGTCTCACTATAGGGAACCCCATCAGCTGAGGAGTAGCTGTCTGTCTAGGAAGATTTTCTCGACTACTCTCTTCATCCATTATTTCCTTAGTCAAATCAGGTGAAAGGGGAAAAGTAAATGAAACAGGACTAACAACTGGAGGCTCTGCCCCAAATAAAATATTTACAGGTGGCGCAGAGGGCTTCCTTTGTTCCTGAAAATATCCTCTAGTTTGCCCTAATTGCAGCTGCTTTAACCTCTGCCAAAAGAACTTGATATGACTTTTTACTAGGAGGAATGTGACCTGCATATTCCTCTTTAGATAAGGACTCAGTAGATTCCTTTCACTCATTATCAGACTCTATTTCTATAGGATTTTCATAAACAAGTTAAGGTTCTTCTTGGCGTGTTGCCAAGTCAGTTGCAGCACCCTCAGAGTCAGATTGCAGAGTCTGTAAAGCCCGAGAAATTGAAGTGCATAAAAACAGAACAGAAATAGGGATGGGATCCCCCTGTTGATGAGCTCTCTGCAAAGCTCTTATGACTTGTTTCTACACTTTAGTATTTAATTGGGATTTTCCCTCTGGCTTCAACTAGTAGCAATGTCTACCTGCATACAAAAAACAATTCATTAAATTGACTTTTCTTTACATTTACTAGTTCCCTGTGTTAAAAATATGCCAAAAGTATTGCTTACTATGAGTGAACATGCCCCTTTGGTTTTCCAGTGTAATCTGGAAATGTGCTAAAAAAAAAAAAAAAAAAAAAACTATGCCAAAGGTATTCCTTACAATGAGGAGACTTACCCCTTTGGTTACCAGCATAGTTCTGCACCCTCTTCTTTCAGCCCCATATAGGGTGCCAATTGTGGAGATGGTTAGGAAGAAGTGTCGGAGTCTGGAAATGCTTTTAGTAACATGGATAAAGGAGAGGAGGAATGGCAAGGAATGGCAATGCTAGCAGCCCACACCCCTGTCTCTACAGCTTTTTATTCTCTCTCACAAAGTTGGCTTTGCAAATCATCATTAGTTACTATCAGGTTAACGATTACAAACGACAGCCAATTCCCAGACTCACCTCAAGGCCATGACCATGTTTTCAGCTATTTCTTCTCAGGTATCTTTTTCTCATCCTCGTCCCAAGAGCAAGAAGTCCCAGAATAGGTCAGGCATGTGTGCCCTCCCTGCAATGTGTCCTTGTGTGCAAGTCCACATCTGCTTCTGATGACCTTGTTGCTCCAAGTACCAGGCATCCTGCCAGGACTGCAGGTGTTTCTCACAACAATGTGTGTTAATAATTTTTATGTATAAAGCCTAACAGCATGTAAAATTAACTAGGTCTATACTAACATGGGTCTATCTTGAAATAATAATAATAAAAAAATGAATAAAGGATACGAACCAGAAAAAACCTTCATTGGTATAATTTCAAAGCTCGAGCATGACTCTTTTGTCCATGGAACAAACTTCTGAAGTAATGACTGAGATCACAGATCGAAAAATGAAGATAAACTTTAGATTATAGGCTCGTAGGGATCAAAGGAGAAATATGCATTTTACAGAGGAACCTTAGAACTGGCCTGTCCCCATTTCTGCCTTGGAAACTGACAAAGCAATAATGGCCAAACATTCCCCTGCATCAGATAGGAGGGATAACCAGGTGTTTGACTGTCTCACTTTGCATGTATGGGACACTTTTGATCGTGGAAAGCCAGTGACAACAGCCTAAATGGTCACTTTCAATAAGTTAGGCATGTTACAATGTGTCCAACAGCTGGAACTTGAGCTACCTCGAGAAGACTTCCATCAACAAAACTTTTTTTAAAAAAAATGCTCCAGAGTCTTTCAAGTCGAAAGAAAAGGGTTGAAATTAACTGTACAGGAGGCACAATAATTTCAAATGTGTGGATTCATCTATCCATCACATAGCCCTAAACGTGAAGAGAAATACCAGATTTTAAAGCTTGGTTGGATCTGCAGCACGTATCTCCAGGGGTCTTGGGCTTCCTCCTATTGTCAATTCCTGCAGTGAGTATGTAGGCTATTGATCAGAAACCCACAAGTCATGACAAATTTATTTCTGTAAGCGACATGTCAAAGTAACTGAGCTTTCAACAACACTGTTCACCTTTACACCAAAGAGTATTTGAGTTTGCTGTGCTTCTGCTATGCTCCAGTGCAAGCATGGAAGAATGTTTTATGACCATTGAGTAAAATATAATATTCAGAGCTTTTTTTTGTATATTGATAAATACTGAACCTATGTTTAGACTAAAAATCAATCTGTGTAAATGATAAAAAAAGAAAAAAGAAAATCTCCACAAAGTTACAAACAAAGTACAAAACTCATCAGCTCTTTTTCCCTGAGACTCTGAGGATTCTGAGATCCTGAGCATAGGACATAGAAAGGGCTGCGTGCATGAGTTTCTCTGAGTCAAATCACCATTTCTGCTAATGGGGTGCTAATCCTGAACTGGTTTTTCATGCATAATTGTAGCTTCCTTCACCTATCACCACGCTCTTTTGGTATACAAACAAAGAAATCCAAAGACAAACAAAAGAAAATAAATACATGCATAAGTAGATAAAGGAAGAAAAAAATAAATAAAAATACATGTCATTTGACGTTGTTCAGGTACTTGCGTGGCTTCATGATTTGGTCCTTCTTTTCCGATTTCCTTTTCCTTACCCTTTGGTCTTTTTTTTTTTTATCTTTTTACTTTAGGTGAAAAAAAACTATTGCAAAGAACAGCTTTTCTACACTATGGAATATATACATCTATCTGTGATGAGTCTATCTTGGTGTAATTAGGGGAATATTTCGACTGTGCCAATCCCCACCTGGGTTCTACACAGGGGGAGCATGATTTCCACATCTAATATATATTGTCAACTTGTCCTTCACAAAGTTGTACCACTTCATGATTTTCAACAAATGCGCAAGGACACACTTCCAATCCAGTATCCAATCGTGCACACCAGCAGGTGTCATTTATCACTTTCTTTCCACTCTGGGAAACTTGTACAATAGAAAATGAGAGGCCATGACTCTATCAGTTTGCAGTTCTTTGATTTTCGGGAAGGTTCCACATGTTCTTGCTGTCTGTTAGCATTTTATGTTTTGTCATACCCCTTTTCTATTGTGTACATGCTCAATTTTTATTGGGTATCTAAACTTTTGCTTTTGTGTGTTTAAATTTTGATCTTCAGCTATCTCAGTTAGGTAACTGAGAACTTTCTCATGTTCCAGTGGGCATAGCCAAGCTGTAATTTTCCTGCAAGTAATAAATTTCTAGCAGTCATTTTTCAGCCATTACATCTCCAGGCATCTCCCACATTCCGTTCAGGCCCTGAGAAGCACTGCTTCACCTAACATCATGGCTGGCCACATAAAGGGGTCCTGTGGAGCTGGTCTCCGTGGTGATGCACATTAAACAGCAGGAGGCCACTTTGCTCAATGAAGCACAATACGCACAAGACCCATACATGGCAAAGGCCCCTAGCCCACTGCACTCTCTGTGCTTCACGCTTCCTCGCAACTCTCACCGAAACCACAGCAAAGCGAAACATGCATGGCCCGCTGCTGACAGCTGGCCTCCCTGCTCTGCATCGAGCACATCCACGAGCCAACTCCCTTGCTGGCCCACGGCCACGACACACCATGTGCCACGGCACTGCTTGCCACTGACGTCCCCTCGCTGAAGCCCCATCGCCCCACGCTCGGCCTTGTCTGCTCTTCTGACACAGGCTCGCGGCTCCACGGGGTTAGGGCTGGATGCTGGGCCAGGATCTAGGTGACTGAAACCCCGTGCACGCTTTCTATCACAGCCATGAGAGGCAGGGGCTGGTGACTGTGTCCTTGCCACGGGCCAGCACCGACCTTCAGTACAAATGCCTCATCTTCCTCAAATGACACTACAGACCCGTCTGAACATGCCACTCTCAGCAATGAACTCAACATGGAGCTATGGCTACCAGTTGGCCCAGATCCCAGAGCTCATAAGCTGCAGCGGGACCATTGCAAGCCTGCTCTTTCTGATTCCAAGTGGAGCCTTTCTTGGCCGAGTGACCCGGCCAGAGCGGCTCTCTCACTTGGCCCGTTGTTGGGTCAGCTGGTACATGCAGGAAGCTCTTCCCACCTGCTGGGGACCTTGGCTTCTTGGACATTCTGCGCTCCCCTGCTTGCATGTACTCTCATCATGTAGACTCACTCCTCGTCACTGGAAGCTGGTAACCAAACCCCTTTTCTGATGCATGATACAACTTTGCTCATTCACATTCTGAGGACATGGCAACCAGCGAGGTTCATTTGTTTGTTTTTCCAGAAGAAAACAAACCAACAAACTCAAAAGCACAATCTGTCACTTATGAGATGGGGCACATTCTAAGGTGTCTAGGAGTCAATCAACTACAGTGGTGGGGGGAGCCCTCAGAAAGCTCCAGGGAAAGGCCCTGACCAAATAGACCCAATTCTCCATGCTTAGATTTCAACTGAAATGCTTAGCAACAGCAGACTGTGTTAATCAATATGAGTCGCAGCAGAGTGGGTGAAATGCACCTGGTCTATATCACCGCGGGGAAATCTTGAAATCACAACAAAGCCAAGGAAGCATATGCTTCCTTTATGGGTAGAACTTCAAAGCGCAAGTGCTCCTATAGTGTTCATAGAACAAACTTTTGAAGTAAAGACTGCGATCATGGACAGGAACCATAGAAACCCACTTCATTTTCAAGGGATGTAGGCATGGAATGAGAGAAATTAATTAATTTCAGAGAGCGACCTGGGAACCGGCCTGTCACCTTTTCTGCCTTGAAAAGATAGGAGCAGAGATGGCAAAACAATCCCCCGGATCAGATGGGAGGCATGATCAGGGGTGTGACCATCTCTCTGTATATGCACAGGACACTCCTGATCATGGAAAGCCACTTCAAATAGCATACATGGCCAATGTCAATCAATTAGGCACGTCACAAAGCATGCACCACCTGGATATGAGGCAACCTTTTACAAATGTACATAAAAAGAAAAGAAAAAAACAGGGAAACAAAAAAATTTTCCAGAGACATGTGAGGGGAAAGCGAGGGTGAAAAAGCAATTTTATGGGGGGCACATTCAATTTCAAAATGAGTGGCTTCCTCTATCCATCACATCCCCCTAAACATGGGGATCAATGCCACTTTGTCAACCTCACTTGGATCTGCATGGTGTGTCTCCGGGGCACTTGTGGTTTCTCTTATACATCAATTCCTGCTGTGAGGAATTGGTCAGAAAAGAAGTAACATGTCCAAATAACTGAGCTCTAAAGAGTGCTGTTCCACTTCAGACCAAAGACTATTTGTGTTTGGAGTGCTTCTGCTGCTCTCCAGTGCAAGCACAGAGGAAAGTTTAATGAGTATGGAGTAATACCTAAAATCCAGGGCATTCATTGTTTGATGATAGATATTACATCTCCCTGAGCACTAAAACTGAATCCATGCGCATTCAAGAAAACTGAGAATCCCCACAGAAATTTCTGGAAAGAAAAAAAAATCTCTCATCAGCTCACTTTTCCATGATCTCAGGATCCTGAGAACGCAAGCAGGGTGGCTCGAAAGGGCAGAGTGCATAGGTTCTCTCCAAGGAGAGTCGACCTTTCTGCGATTGCAGTGCTCATGCTGAACTTGGTTTTCATACTTGATTCTAGCTAACTCCACTAAGTCTCTTTTTGTAAACCAACCAGCCTGTCAACCAAATGATCCACCAATCAACCAGCCAAGCATGAAATGTATAAAAATACTAGTCATTTCACCCTGTTCAGATATTTGGGTCACTTCAGTTGGGGCTCTTATTTTGGGATGTGGTTTCCTTTTTTCTTTTCTCTTCCTCCTTTTTTGTTCCCTTTTTGGCTAGGATTCAAAATGTCCCCCTGAACACCTTCTCTACACTATGTAACAGATCTATGTCTCTGTATCTGTGTCTTTATCTTGGTGAAAGTAGACGAACATTTCTACTGAGCTACTTGCACACAGGGCCCTCCTTAATGGCTGCATGATTTCTCTATCTAATAGATATTGTCCCCCTGTCCTTCAGAAAGATGCACCGCTTCATGTTTCTGAAAACAATGCACGAGTACACATTTTTCCATTCAGTATCCACTCCTGCACACTATCAGGGGACATTTGTCACTTTCTTTGAACTCTGGGAGACTTGTACACTAGAGAATTGTAGGCCATGATGGTTTGGTTTGCATTGATTGATCATGAGTGTGGTTGAACATTTTCTTCCTGTTTGTTGGTAATTTATGTTTCCATCTGCCCTTCTGTTGATGTGCTCATTTTCTATTGGGTTTGTATCCTTTGATGTATTTTTTTCCCTTTGGATTTTGAATTCAGTCTGAATGTAGGTAAATGAGAAATTTCTCATGTATGTTGCTAGTCTACATCCGAATGATCATTGTGTCATTCTTTACCTGTGTTTCTTTAGTCTAGGGTTTGGTTCACTTTTGTCTGGTTGGGGGTACTTTTGTCTTGCTTTGCTTTGTTTTGTTTTAATATGGTTTGTTCTGAAGCTGCTGTGCAGGTGTTTAACACTGTCCTATTGTAATGGCTGAAAAATGACTGCTAGAAATTTATTACTCGCAGGAAAATTACTGCTTGGCTATGTCCATGAGAACATGGCTATATACATAGAAACATAGGCTGTTACGCACAGGAACATAACATCCTAAACAAGCTTTCTGCTTCTGTAACCCTGCTTATGCACTTGACCTGTGAGTTGACAGGTAATGAATAGAAGAAAGATAGCCCTTTGTGTTTAGACAGAATGAAGAATGGGATTTTGGGCTTAACAGCCCTGCACCTCTACATTTTGGGGCTGCTTAATTTGGGGTCTGCATACCCCTGGCAGACCTAGCTGGCTGAATAAAGAGTATTTCCTATAACTCACTCACTGAGTTCTGGTGATGCGTGTGTCTTTCGGGGGCTGGTGGCTTCAACACCATCAGACACAAAATTGTTAATATTATCTCTTCAGTGCCTGGACTGATCAGGTCAAACAAGATATTTTTTACAATTGAGGAAGACTAGACAGAGCTGGAGGGTGTGGCCTGGGGATGGGTCAATTGCAAGACAGGGCGGGCCTATGGCCTGAGCTCCTTCTAGTCCCAGAAACCTTGCTCAGGGTTTGCTGCCTTTGCCCCTGCCCTGGCGAAGGGGTCCTCCCTTTCCCATGGGGCTTGACACACCCCTTCCCTGTAGCACCCTCAGCCTGGCAAAGCAGCTGGGCCCCTCTCCCTGCTCTTGCCCAGCCCCTTCTCCCTGAGTCAACACCACAGCGCAGAAACCAGAGGCTCATGTCAACTGGCTAGCTCAACCTGTCCTGCTCCCATTCCTGATGCAGGCACACAGTCGGTTGGCAGAAAAATGCCTCTTTTATCCTGGGCTTTTCAACCTCACTCTGCTGACCCTCGGGGGTAGTCGATTCTCTAATTGGGGATGTTCTGCACTGCACAGCATGTGAATGGCCAGCCTGGCCTCTGCCCATCATGAGTCAGCAGCACCCTGGTTTCCGGCCAAGCCCAAGTGTCTCCAGGTGTCTTCCATTGTTCGTTGGGACCCAGATGCACCATGAGAAGCACTGCTTCACGTCAGTCACTGGCTGGCCACATAAAGGGGTCCTGCGGAGCTGGTCTACGTGGTGACGTGGATTAAACAGCAGGAGGGTACTTTGCTCAATGAAGCACAATATGCACAAGACCCACACATAGCAAAGGCCCCCAGCCCACCTCACTCCCTGCGCTTCACGCTTCCTCGTACCTCTCGCCCAAACCGCAGCAAAGCGAAACATGTACGATGCGCTCCTAACAGACGGCCTCCCTGCTCTGCCTCGGGCACGTCTACGTGCCACCTCCCCTGCTGACCCATGGCCCTGACCCTCGAGTGGCCCGGCGCTGGTCGCCACTGATGCCCCCTCGCCAAGGCCCCGTCGCCCCCATGCTCGGCCTTGTCCGCTCCTCCAACACCCGCTCCTGGCTCCCCGGGGTCAGGGCCGGACCCTTGGCCAAGATCCAGGTGATCGAAAACCTGTGCACGCTTTCTATCACAGCCATGAGAGGCAGAGGCTGGGGACTGTGTCCTTCCCATGGGCTGGCACCGGCTCCCAGCACATATGCCTCATCTCACTCTGCCACAGACCCGCCTGCTCACGCCACTCTCAGCGAGGAACTCGTCGCCGAGCCAGGGACCTCAGTTGGCCACATTTTCCAGAACTTGTTTGCCGCAGCGGCACCACTGGATGCCAGCCCTTTCAGACTCCAAATGGTTTCTTTCTTTACCTAGTGACTTGGCCTGAGCGCCCCTCACATTTGGCCGGTTGGCAGATCAGCTGGCAGGTAGACCAGCTCCACCTAGCATGTTGCTGAGAGGATTAGAAAGAAGAGTCGTTTCTCGAAATCCTTTTGCTAACATGCATAAGGGAGAGGAAGAATGGCAAGGAATGGCAATGCTAGCAGCCCACACCCCTGTCTTTATGGCTTCTATTCTCTCTCACAAAGTTGGCTTTGCAAATCATCATTAGTTACTATCAGGTTAAAGATTACAAACGACAGCCAATTCCCAGACTCACCTCAAGGCCACGACCATGTTTTCAGCTATTTCTTCTCAGGTATCTTTTTCCCATCCTTGTCCCTAGAGCAAGAAGTCCCAGAACAGGTCAGGCATGTGTGCCCTCCCTGCAGTGTGTCCTTGTCTGCAAGTCCACACCTGCTTCTGATGACCTTGTTGCTCCAAGCACCAGACATCCTACCAGGACAGCAGGTGTCTCTCACAATATATACCCCCCTTTCTTATTTTGCTGAATTTTATTCAGCATTACTGAGAACACAGTGGCCTGAGTCTTTCTTAGTCTTTGGCTTCTTGAGAATCTCTTCCAGACTAAACAAAGGAAAACAAGTAACTATCCAGGAAGCAATATATGAACCCCTTAACCCATGAATTAATGGAATAGAATATAAATCTTCAATACCATCAACCATGCTTTGTAGCACTGTGATCCCCTGTAATTCAGGAAGCTGTTTTGAATAGTGTCAGCAATATATGTTTTTAAGTCTATAATTAAACCTGAAGCATTACCATACCCCAAAATATGTTGTCTTACTTTATCCCATTCAAACATACTTTCATAATACAGTACAGGAGTTATACAAAAGGAGGTTGTATCCCAATCACATTTAAATTGCACATTTCTGCAAACTAACTGTTTGATCTCCTAACAATATAACTGCTTGCTGTAAATCTGCCACTTGACTCTGCAATACAGAGTCAATTTGTATTTGAGAGGTCCATAACTGTTCAGCAACCCGATGCCAGGTTCTAACGTAATCAGCAGTCTGTACAGATTGATGCAGAGCCACTCCAGCCATGGCAGCAGCAGCAGGAATGGCAATGATACCCACAACAGCAGCGATCATCATGCCAACGAATCTTTTAGCTCTTAACATGGTCCATCAGTTGCTGCAATATCATAGTGGCAGAAGAGTCCTGCCAGGGACAAGACAATTTAATCAGCTTCCATACTTCAGTTTGAGCTCTAAGAATATATAAGCTTTCATGTGACTTGTTAAAAGGAGTAGAAGAGTTAATACAAGTATAAAAGGAAGAGTTTTTCCATCAAATATAACCTAACATTTTATTCCACCCCACTGTACACTTCATAATGATATAGGGGAGCTGAACACAGGCCCAAGCAAAGTGAGCAATGTTCTGATGAAAGGTGATATGAGACGAACTCCCAGATTGATTTATAGAGCCCCTCCAGGTGTTCATGGAAAATAAAGCCGCTCCTAACTTCTATATATGATTCTGTAGCCCTTGATGGGGTAGTTGGAGAGATGTTGCAGTGTGGGGGGGAGAGATCCTCCATCATGCCAGATGACTGTGTTATTACTAGTTTTGTGTGATGAAGTGCTTTGTGAACCATTCTGTATCTTTCGGTGCCACCGCAAATTTACTTTTCCTCCCTTTGCTCGGGCAGAGCCAGAAGGACTCCAATCAATGACTCTTCATGGGAAGTATTAACTAAAACCCGAGCTTGTTCAGCTTGACACTGAATCCTTTGAACCCAATGTTCAAGCATCTGAACTTTTGGAGTGGCACACCACAGAAAACCCGGTTGAAGAAGTATCATCCACAGGCTCTCTAACATTTTTAAATCCTTCCATACTTAACAAAAACAAGTCACCTACCCCAGCATTCTGTTCAGAAGTCTGCAAAATTGTCAACCATGCTTGAGCACCCAGCCTTAAACAGTGCTGTACAGCTCCCATTTAAATCTGCATCCCTTCCATTCCCACTGTATAGTTCTCAAACACTCTCTCTTATTCTTCAGGCCTGAAAGGTCCTATAGTATCATGAGACCCAGGCATCCAGTTAGACTCATTTACATAAACTATCACTGAAGCATCTCCCCATCCCACTGCCTTATTTAAAGGGGGATTGGGCACATACGCCCATTATGAATAATTTCCTGTCTCAGCTTGTACCCCACTTACTGTGCTGTAATCAGGGCCATTGTTGCAAGGAATAGAGAAGTTGGAGTTATTTCTTGACCCAACTCAGTGACAACCTGCTGCTTCTCTCCACTCCCGGAGCGTGACATTCTTGGCTGGAACCTAAAGGTTCTCTGTTCCTGTAGAGATATAAGCAAAACCTCAGCTCCATTTCAGTATCTCAGCAGGCACCTAATCCCCTGTTAGATCTTTGTAGTATACTGGCTGCTGCAAAGGCTCACTGGTCTGTTTCACCCAATGCTGATGAGCTGCGGTGCCACCTTGTTCATCTTGATTTTAAAAATTTAAAGTATATAATGTTTTATTAAGCCTTTGTCTTGGAGCATTCTATATTCCCCTCATCACTTGGGCAGAGAACACAACAGAAAACACAAAACAGACTCTCAGACAAAAACAATTACTGGGGTGTAGGTGGGCCCTGAGAAGTTCACCACATACAACCTAGACAAGACCAAAGACAATAAACAGAACCTGACAACAGGGAACAGGAGGTGGTGTCCCGTGGCCTGGCCATGGTCCGGGAGATATGACTGCATCCAGTCTCTCCATGGACTCTCGGTGACCAGTCAACAGAAACAGGAACAGAAAGGTACCTTAAAAAGCACTGAAATTTGCAATTTAATCATTACTTTTCTTATCTTCCATACAAAATCATGTTATCTTCACTGTTGACTCCATGCTAAAATGTCCTAAGTTTTAGACTAATTAACTAATAAAATAAAAAGGAAATCATTAATAGTTTTTAAATTTTAAGTTAGAGAAAGAACCTTTACCACACAATAATGAAACCTGAGCAATGCAAGTTTGTGTCTACAAGAGTGTCTTTCAATACTACAGTATTTAAAATTCCTTTTCCACCAATGGTGTTAGTTTTGAGGTGTATCCAATGCAGTAGGTCCTTCTAAAATAGAGAACAAATTAATTAAGGCGTACGTGGGGATACGAAGGGAAGAATTGAGCCAGTTAATATCACCCAATAATTTTTGAAAATCATTAAAAGCAACCCATCTAATTTCTATCTTTTGAGGAGTAATTTTCTATTGCAAAATTTATCCTAAATAATTTTCTGTTGCAAAACTTTTGAAAATCATTAAGAGCGACCCATCTAATTTCTATCTTTTGAGCAGTAACTTTCTGTTGCAAAATTTATCCAAAATATTGATAAGGAACAGAAGTTTGTATTTTCTCAGGAGCTATCTCAAGCTCATACTTTTCCAGAGCAATTTTTCCAAATAAAAACTTTTTTTCTAATATTTCTTTCTTTTCATGACCCAAAAGAATATCATCTATATAGTGATACACAAGACCCTGAGGAAATTTTTTCCTTACTTCTTGCAAAGAAGTATTTACAAATGCTTGGCACAGGGTAGTACTATTAAGCATGCAATGTGGGGCTCAAACATATAATCCTGTTATTAAGAGCTCCAAGCTCCACCAACTAAGCTAACTTAGCAGAGGCTATAAATCTTCAGAAATTAAAGTGCACAAAGACCAAATAGAAACAGTGATGGGATCTCTGTTGATGAGCCCTCTGCAAAACTCTTGTGACTCGTTTCCACATTTTAGCATTTAATTGGGATTTTCCCCCTGGCTTGAACCAGTAGCAATGTCTACCTACATGCAAAAACAATTCACGAAATTGACTTTTCTTCACTTCTACTCCTAAGGACGACAATAAGTGTTGCAATAACTTAATATACTGAGCCTCCGCCTTTGACAGAGAATTCCCCATGCTAAAACTATGCTGAAAGTATCGCTTATGCATGAGCGAACTTATCCTTTTTGGTTTCCAGTGTAATGTGGAAATGTGCTAAAAAATAAAAAATAAAAAAATAAAACTATGCCGAAGGTGCTGCTTACCTGTGAGCAGACTTGTTCTCCGGTTTCCAGTATAATCTGTAAATGTGCTAAAACTATGCCAAAGGTATCGCTTATTCTGAGTGGACTTACCCCTTCGGTTTCCAGCATAGTTCTGCACCCTCTTCTTCATGCCCCACGTTGGGTGCTGATTGTTGCAGAGTCATTTTTGAAGAAAAGTCAGTCTGGAAATGTTTTAACTAATATGGATAAGGGAGAGAGGATGAATGATAATGCTAGCATCTCCCACCCTTGTCTCCATGGCTTTTTATTAAGTTTCACTACAATGCTGGCTTTGTGATTATTAATAGTTACTGCCAGGTTAATAAATACAAGCTACAGCCAACTCTCAGATTCAGCCTCAGAGCCACCACCATGTTCTCAGCTATTTCTTCTCATGTATCTTTTTCTTATCCTCTAAAGCATCCTTTTATGGTCCATAGAACAAGAAGTCTCAGAATCGGTCCGGCGTGTGCACCCTCCTTGCAATGTGTCCTTGTGTGCAAGTCCACACCTGCTTCTGATGACTTTGTTGCTTCAAGCGCCAGCTGTAGGCATATCTTACAACAATGGTCCCTTCTCAATTCTGTTTTTTTTTTTAATCTGGTAAATGTAGAGGTAGTGGGATAGGATACATGATTTTTAAGTGACTGTGACTTTTTGAGATTCCTCTTGAGGTCATTTGAGCCCATGCTCTCCACAAAGCTCACCTGTCTTTAGTCTGGGTTTCTCCTCTCAGCTAAAAACAGTTTTTGAATCTGACAACCCAGCTAGCTAATTTGTTTCATTTATGCAACAGTGGCACTGCCAAGTGGCTGAATAGAGAAGTGCCCAAAGGCAAATACCAGTTGTCCAAGCCAGGGCTGGAAAAATACTTACAAATGTCAATAGATTGTTAAGCTCTCTCTGGTGAAATGGCATCATTTTGTAAAAACACTACCAATGCTACTGAGAGCAGTCCCAATGCCCAGCCCTCCTTAACCAGGATCTTGGGGGTGACCCTCTGATGTTGGGTACTGTTGGCCAAGATGCCAGAAAAGGAATGGGTATGTCGTCTGCAGGTTTGCTTGGCCTGCTAACTGCCCTGCACTCTTCCAAGTGTCCTTCCTCCCTCTCTGAGTGGAAGCTGTGGTAGAAGAATGACATGATGATGCCACGCACAAGATGTCCTTTGGGAGTATTTCATACTCACTCATGATCATATGCCATTGATATGCCCACCCATGGGCCTGCAAACTGTGGCACATGGGCCAGGTCCTGCCTCCTGCTTTTGTACAGCCCATGAGCTGTTCCAAAAAAAAAAATCCTAATGGCTTTTAAATTTTTAAATGGTTGAAGGAAATTGAAAAAAGTATATTTCTTGATGTGAAAATTCTGCAGTATTCCAATTGAATCTGTGCACTGGAAAGGACAGAGTCGAATAGGTTTGAGAAGGACTATATCTCCTTCTCAAAGGCCCAAAATGTCTAAAATATTTATGATCTGGTCTGTTACAGAAAATTGTGTGAGCTTTGTGCTCACCCCTGGAGCAGAGCTGAGGTGGGAATTTTAGATGAATTACATGTTCCCTACCAACAATCGACCTAATACCTACAGGTTATAGTTGTGTGCCAGACACCATTCTAGCTGTCTCATTTCATACACATTGAAGGCAGGGATGGTGGTGTTTATTATGATTCTTATCTTACAGGTAAGGAAATGGAGCACAGGCAAGCTATTAATTATGCAAGGTTTTTATAACTAGCAAGTAGTAAAAGTGGGACTTGAACCTCAGCAGTCCCATTCCAAAATCTGCAGCAGAAAGAAAAAAGATGGGGTGGGTGAGGGGGGAGGAAAGAAGGAAGAAAGAAAATCCTATACCATAAAGTACATGAAAGGAAGTCAGAAAAAGTTCTGATTTTTTTTTTTTGGCTGTGTGACCACTTTACACTTTCTGAAAACTAGATATCATATTTTTTTCCATAAAATGTTTTTTCTTTTTCAATGATGGTGCTGGTGTCCTAGTGTCACTGATAACTTCCAACAGGTTTCATCTATCTACTAGGTACTCCAACATGGCACACAGAAGTGTCAATGTCATCATCATCATTTTACAGATGAGAAAACTGAGGCTCAGAGAGAGCAAGTATCCTGCTCAAGGTGAAGTGCAGGACATCCTCATCTAAAATTTTGCCCATTATGTCAGTTCATAGTCTGTACATATAAAGTCAAGACTAAAATAAGAGGAGGATAGGTAGGAGAAGGGGGGAAGGATTCAGCTCTAACCCTGGCTTCCTCCACCCAGCACATCTGCCAGAGGTAAACAAAGCAAATGATGATCCAAATGAGTAGAAGCCACAGCCCATGGAGGTAGACAATGCTCTTGGTCGCCTGCTGTATATCCACAGGCATCAGGTTGACTATGTTCCCAACTGCACTGCTCTTTCTGGAGCTACTGGACAGAGCCAGGACCTGGGTTGGGCAAGAGGAACAAGATGTGAGCTGGGGTAAGGACAAGGTGAGGTGGGCAGGGTGAGGCGGGGAGGCCCAAGGTGTGGCAGGAACAAAAGGCCAGTGATTCCGCCAGCCTGGATCTGAACTGTGCTGTCCCTGCCAAGCCAGCTCTCTTCACTTGCTGAGGATCCGTTCACTCATCTGTAAAATGGGCTAATAAAAATCTCTTAGGTCAAGCTCCCAGGACCTTTGTGAGAATCTAGGAAGTAGTCAAACATGAAAATACTCAGAAATCCCTAAAGCACTGGAGCAATAATAGTTAATCACATCACACATAAAAATCTTGGATCTTTGATGACCATGGTGGTCATGGACTGAGTGCTAACTGTGTCCCAGGCACTATGTTCAATGAATGGTTTCACCATTTTCTGTTATCCTGCCATATGTTCTTCAATCTAAAATGCCATGAACAAAACTCTCTCCATTTTTGTATCACTACAGAAAAAAAAATCAATGTCAATTAGAATAAGATGCAGAAAACATCTTGATTTTAAAAGAGTTAAAGTTAGACTCAAGTCAATGAAGTACAGAATTACTAACCCCATTTTATAGCCAAGGAAACTGAGGCACAGAGAAATTGACCAACTCACTGAAAGTCAGAGGGTTTATAAGTGGCCAGGCCAGGACTGGAATATAAGATGACTGAGGCACAACACAGGCTTGACAGGGTGTTACACTGACCCCTGTGCCTCTCGGACCCTGACCTGGTCCTCTGGCAGCCCTAAACCTGCCCTCTCTCTGGGGGCATAGTGGTCCCCTTCCAGCCTGTCGAATGCTAAGTTCTACTTGTAGTCCTCTCTCTGCTGAGTGTGTGAGGAAAACAGTGAGGGAATGAAGAAATCTGAGTGTAGAAATCCTCCAAAAAATCTTTAGCTCTTTTCTTGAGTTCCTGCCGACCCAGGCTGAGTGCTTGGAATACAGCCACCAATGACGCAGGGGATGGAAAGGAGGGGAGTCACTCTCCTGGGAGTGAAGATGAAGGGGAACAAAAGTAAAGACTCCCCAGGTTAGCTCCATGATGGTAATTATGATGAGTGCCATGAAGGCATGTTTCAAAAGACAGGTTTTACTATTATTCAGGTGTGGTGAGGCCCACAGATCAGGATGTGGTCATTATTGACAAGACAGCTTTTATACTCATGTCCTCAAGCAGGGACCACTGCATGCAGTAGGGGGTTTCTCGGGGAAGCACCAGTGCTGGGCAGAGGGAGGGACAGGAGCAGTAGATAGGAGCCTGTACTATGCTTTTCACAGGAAGGAGAGTCAGGCAATGTGAGCAGGTTTGGACTGGCATGTTTCAGTCATTCCAGCAGGCTCTGGGGCAAAGTCCCTAGTAGCAAGGTGATTAAGGCAGGGGATAGCAGCCCAGAGTGGGAGACTCCATAAAAGAGGGGTTGAGGGACATGGTCTGGATTGGCTGGTTTGCATCTGAAATGTATGTTCTCAGGTGAGTCATTTCCCATCTCTCAAAATGGACTAGCTGGGGAGGGACAGCCCCTCCAGGATTAGCAAAGCCCCCAGATGTCAAAGTACCAGATGCAGAAAATAAGGAGCAGTCTGGAGGTGGATCTGACCTCATCAGGGGATGAAGCCTTCCCTAATGGGGCAGGGCAGGGCAGGGGTATAGTGGGGATCAAGGGGATATGGGAGGAAGCAATGACATCAGATCATCTTCCTGTCAGCCTCACCTCAATATGTGGACTCACAAGACTGTATGGGCCACACATACATAACTCCAGCATGCTCAGGGAATATGGATCTGAAATACAGTAGGCAGGGCAGCATCAGGAGCCACGTGCATGCTCATTGAAGAGCTGTCCCATTTGCCCTCCTCTTCTCCCAGGTGACAGCTAAAGTATGACAAAAGGAGACTCACATGGGACACAATGACCCTGGCTTGGATGCTCCAGATGTCTTTTATAGCATTAGTCTCATGGGTTCCCTAAGTGGACAAGAATGACTGCACAGAGAGAAGCTCACAGCTATGGCTTGCCACTAGCCATGCATAGCTCTCTGGAAGGACTCCCAGCTCAGATGTATTTACCAATGGGTCAGGGGACATTTGTACCTTAAGTGGTGTTGTTGGGCAACATAGATAACAGTCCACTGTTATCTGGTTTCCATGGGTGATGAGTGGCAATTAGGAAGAGTTGTGGAAAGGCTGTCCAGTCAGTGAGGACAGCAAGTGCAAAGGCCCTGAGGTTGAACATTTGCTGGTGTGTTTGTGGTTAGAGCAGGGAGAGCAAGAGGGGAGAGATGTATGACACGATGAGGTTGGAGAAGTCTCAGGGCCAGATCATGCAGGCCTTAAAAAAATAACCAAGGAGGCAAGAGTATGGAGCAAGCAGCTATGAACGAAGTTATGAATGAGTGTGTTTTCAGACACGGATGATATTAACAGTTCAATGATGTAACTAACCCTTCCTGGATGGACCATGTGGATGTAAATCAGGGTGGGATGTAGAGAAGAGAAAGGCAGAGAGGCTCACCTTTATGTACACAAGGCCAGTGATGGCTATTCACAGCCTCATCTGCAGTACCTTGAGCCTGTACATGTGCCGCTGCTCAAATAGTTTTTGCCAGCAGGTGGCAAGGAACACCAGCACCGCAAAGAGGTTGCCCTTCTATCCCTGGATCTTGAGGTCACCACTAAACTCCAGAAAAAGGCTTGTGGGAGACAGAAAGAGAAGGCACAGCTGGTGAGAGAAGGCGCCTATGGGAGCTGCCTCTGCCCAGGTCTGGAGGAGCATATGTTGTGGCGGATTATCTTTTAATTTTTTTTTTTTTTTGCAAAAATGGCTGCAATTGTTTTCCACACTGTCCATGCTCATTTTCAATGTGCCTTGTGTCCCTCACACACTCCAGAAAAAAAAGAAGAAAAAAAACCTTGGCAAGCACTGGTGGCCAGACTCTGACAAGGTGAAGGCCTTGCCCATCATCCCTGGCCTGGCTTGTTGTTTGCCTTGGCATCTTGGAGGGCTGTGGCTTGGTCTCTGTCACTGAGCTATGCATAGCCTGCCAGTCACAAACATTTTGGTATTTGGGTCTCGAATGCCAAAAGGATGTCACCGTCTCACAGAGGCCATCCCTGACCACCCCTCTCCACTGGATCTCATTGTTTAATTCATCAACTTCACAGCCATATTTACTCTCTTCGACTTTTTTCTGTACCTATTTGTACTATTAGAACAAGTAGGGAGATATCTTGCTTGTATTTTCCCTAGCATTTAGTCTGGCTCCTGAATGTAGTAGGCACTTGATAAATGAGGATGGCAAAACAGAGTAGGTGTGATATATGTGAAGTGCCTGACAGGAGTACCTGGTGCATAATGTTATAAAAAAAAGGACGGAAGGAAGGAAGGAAGGAAGGAAGGAAGGAAGGAAGGAAGGAAGGGAGAGGAGGAAAAGGAAGGGAGAGAGAGAGGGAGAGAGAAGAAAGCAGGTAACTTGGTTTGGTGGACCAAACCTGGCCTCGGAGCCAGGACACCAAGGTTCAAGTGCCTGCTCTGTTCTCTGTCCTCTGAGCCTCAGTTTCTGTCTGTAAAGTGAGGACTCACATATGACCACAAGGCATGTCAGGGCATGTGAGTGAGAGGTGGGTGTAAATTGAGAGATACAAGAGGGAGTGGTGGAGACTGTGGCAAACTGAAGAGCCTGTGCCTTGTCTGATAGGGCAGCCACCACCCAGATCCACTCTCCTGTTGCCATGCAGGGCTGTGACCAAGCACTGCCTGTGTGCTTTAAGAGAGATCAGAATTCTAGATCTTTATGGGACATCTCAAACATTTCAACAATGGCAACTTATTTTAATAAAAAGAAAAACAAGGACCCAAAGAACAAGAGCATCATAACATCCTGTAGGCCGAGTATATCCTGGGAACCTGACTTGGCCGGCAGATGGCCAGCTAGTCTGCAACCTCTCAGGATGACATCCTCTCCTCTACCCCCCAAATTGAAAATGTGTGTAATCAGTCAACTCTGTAAATAACTGGGCTAGACCTTCATATATCCATGCCTTCCTCCTTGCTTTCTGTTCACCGTTTATGGATTCTTAAACTGTCCTGGAGAATGTTCTATCCACTGATTCCAATATTGGGTGATTTTCTTGCTCATGCTGACAGGGGAGGCCAGAACTGGGAACGAGTGGGTGAGAAACCTCCCTGCGAATGAATTCTGCTACTCAGAAGTAATTTAAGAGTGGAGGTGAAGTTCAACAAGATATACCTGTGGTGAGAGAGAGAGCTGCTGTTTTAATTAGCTCATATTACTCACCCTTTTTGGTAAAACAAACCCCCTTCCTTTGTGGGGCAGCCCTATCTTTCCCTGTGTGGCCTGCCCCCCAGCTATGGGAGTGTCCCCTGAGAGGCATATGACTTGAGCCAGCCAATCAGAGGCCTTCCTTGGGATTTTTTTTCTATATCGATGCTAGGAGAGAGAGGCTCTCTCACTTTACAGGAATTACTGAACTGGCATATTATGGGACAGGCTTTATGAAGACATCAATATACAGGTACCAGGTGAGTTGAGAGATGGAGGGAAAGATTTTTGGACACCACATGCAAGTCCCTGGATCCATCGATACCTAAGGGTAGATATGTCTTCTCAGTCATGTGAGCCAATCATCTGTATTTCACTTTTTGTCTCTCTCTCTTGCTTTTTCTAATGTGTTGGATTCAACCATCTATAGCCACCAGCACAAAATCCTAGAGTATGCAGGGGAAACTTGTAACCGCTTCTACAGAGCTAAGTTACTTTTATGTGTTTCCTCAGGGAGATTAAAGCAACTTCTCCAAGGTCATCAACTACTCAATGGCAGGGCTGTACTTAATTCCAGATTTAATTAATGCCAACAGCTCATTTCTCTAGAATGATGGCCCCTAAACTCATTCCTTAGACTCTAAGGGCCCATAGAAGTTTCTAGAGATGCCAGAGAGGGCAGGAGTAGGGCAGAGAGGGCAGGACTAGACAGAGCTCAAAATCCTCTGGGTAACTAATATTACTTGAGCTTTTAGTATTTGTGAGACATTTTCTATGTTCTTCTCTAAATTTATTTTTTCATTTCCCACAAACTATGGGCCAGGTACTCACTACATCCCCATCAAACAGATAAGAAAACCGAGAGTTAGGAGAATAATCACTCAGGTGATGTCATGAGTGAGTAGTTGGAAGCATGTGTGGCCCACCACCCAACTCTTCACACCAAGTCTTACAATATTCCTTCTGTATCCTGCCTGCCATCCTACCATTCAAATTTCCTTCTGGGGACCTGGAAGAGTCCCCATTTTGTTGGAGTTCTCAGGGAACCCACAAAGCACTCTGAGAGGAAATGTGCCTTGAGCCTGACCAGTTCCTGCTTCATGAGATCAGCTGGCAGGAAGGATACTGTGGAGGCGGAACCCAGAGTAGGGCCAGAATGTATTTGGGGCCAAGCAACCAGCTTTCCTGACCAAGCACCCTGCTCACAGTGCTGGGCTGCACTGTGGTTCCTTACCTACTGCCTTTCCAGTTGGGAGATGAGTTCTTCCAGAGTTTTCTCTCCCAAGTGACTAGAGATCTTTGGATCCCAGTCGTCTTCGGTAGCACCTCCAGACCAACCTGTAAAAGAGGGTCACCAGGGCAAGCTCCCTGCTGCCTTCTGCCCTACCAAAGTTCTGGCCTGGTGGCTGTACCACCCTGGGTAAGTCCTGTCTTCCTCTCTGCCAGTCCATCAGTAAGATGAGAGCAGTTAACCTAACCGTGCCTAATGTTTGCAGGCACTTCTCAGTCTACAAAGATCATCCCATTTAATTCTCACATGAACTAATATGGTAGATTACTACTGATCCATTTTACACCTGAGGAAGCAAATAAAGTCTCAGAGAGATTGAATGACTTAACCAAGAGACAATCTGTGTGGCAGGGGAAACCTTTCAAGGAGTTAGAAGTCCAGAGATGAAAACTGTCACTGGAGAGGAAAACTGAATTCCTCCTGTAGTTTTAAGTGTCCCCACACTCCTCCTTGTTCACTGGTCCAGCCACAGGCATCAGGACCTTTGCACAATCATGCCACTCTACTTGCCCTTCTTTCCTCTACTCCTTACCCAGTCACTTCTGATTTGTCCTTCACCTCTGGACTTAGATGGGCTTTTCTTAGAAGTATGCTAAATGACCCTTCCCTACCCCAGCCTCAGCCCAATCTTACAAGGATTCCCCATTATGAGATCTCGTAGTTTCTTGAGCTTTAACTTTATGATGTTTGTTGTAATAATGATCATTTGCTCTTTCAGTCTGATTTATTTAGTGTCTTTCCCCTCCATTGGATGATCGCTTCTATCAGGTAAAGTACTTGCTTTTATCTTCACTCCCTGGCACAAGGCGCAAGATCTGTCACATGAAGCCATTTATCAACTCTGTGACTTTGGGCACATCACTTCCCAACAAAGGACCACAATTTTCTCCCCTTAAAATGAGTATTTTTCAAAGCCTGGCGCTGGCACATGAGATGACTGTATGTAGTTGGCACATTGTTGGAAGAGGTCATCAAGAGGAAGTGATGGCTCCTGGCTGTTGGAGGCTCCTCGCCCCTCCCGTGTCCTTGGAATGTGCAATCTTCCCACTCTTCCTGCACCAGAGCAGTTTCAATGATACATCCTTGAGAGGGTAAGGTGTCATTGAGACCATCTGGATGGTACACTTGTCTGAGCCTAGGTAAGGTCTCTGTGTAAGCTGTTAGCACTCTGGCTGGTGGATTCAGAGACCTTCCTAAGACAAACCTTGTGGGGTAAATTCCTTTGCTTATCAAACTGCCACCTACCAGTTTGGAATAGCTTGCCCCTTCCAACCTCTGGGTACAGGGCCAGTTTGCAAGCTAACATGCATACACAAGAAATTAATTACTACAGATTTCCATAAGGGGAGTGTTATTTTTTTTCATGTCTGAAATCTTTCTAATGACACCAAGGAGAAGGTTTCGTTCGGAGCTGGTCTTGACCTACTTTCTGAGACTGCCCAAGAAAGTTCCTTTTCCTAACACAGAGCCAACTCAGGCATACAACAATCTGATCTAGAAAGTATTAACATGGCATGGTTTTCATAGAAATTATTTTTTGACTGTTATGTGGCAAGTGATTCAATAAATTTTCCCAATTTGGCAGTTACAGAAAGTTTCTTTTTTAAAAAAGCCTATTCAAGTTGAAAAAGTAAGCTGATTTAAAGAAAAAAATTAAGTAAATAGCATATGAATGGTACCCTAATAAGCTAAAAGATTGAGGAATGGTCCATGAGTGCCTATGTTTTGGAAACAGAGAGGCAGACTGTTTTCTTCTAGCTATTCTGTGCTCTTTCTACAAATTCCACGCCGCCCAAGCATCCTGTTCTTCATTACCAACCATTTTATATAACATTTGTCATGGGCCAGGTCCTATTCTAAGTGCTTCACAAAACTTATCTCATTTAATCTTCACAATCCTAAGAAGAGGGTGCTATTATTACCCTCATTTTATAGGTGCAGAGACTGAGGCACAGAGAGGTTAAGTCCCTTGCCCAAGGTCACCCAGCCAGGAAGTGGTAAGCTAGGATTTAAATCCAGGCGCTACCAAGAGCTGACTGCAGTGTGGTCAGGAGAGGGCCTGGTAGGTGGGCAGCTTCTCTGGTATGCTAATTCTGGATAAACATCTGTCTTTGCTAGCCTGGGAGCCTCTGGAGGACAAAGACTTGGTGCTTATCTCCTCATTCCTGATATTTAGCACACAGTAGGTGCTTATAAAATGTTGGTGGAATGAATGAAGCTGAATAAGAGATATGATTTTATTGAGCACCTGCTATGTACAAGTATTGAGCACTTTATATTTAATGAAGGTAAGGTTGTTTTCATTTTAGGAGGGGAAAACTGAGACTCGAGAGGTTTGCAATATAGACAGCTAAGAGACAGAGCTGGCATTCACACCCAGATCTCACTCCAGTGAGTGAGTGGGAGTGGGATGTGGGTGATGGACACACCAAATCTGAGGGAAGCACTGAGGCTGGAATGGGGAAAGCAAATCGCTGTTGGGAGGGAACTCATGTGAGAAGAGCCATGGTGATAAATCAGGGCAGTGAATGCAGGTGGGTGGGGGAACCACAGGAGCCCCTTCCTGGTTACTTTACTTACCCAGAAACCCACCAGAACATGGACTTGGAGGGGAAGGAGGCCCTAGCCTCTGGACATGGATTCTGTAAAGAGAAAGGACAGGGCAGAGGGAGGACTCAGTCTCACATGGTATGTCACTAGTGACAAAGGGGGCCAAGGAAGACAGAATGAACTGACCATGAGCTTAGTACCAAAAGTGTACTCCAAGGCACTTGGCTTCCTTGTCAGAGGTGGATGCCAATGGCCTTGGTACTTTCTAGCAGGCAAGGAAAAAAGGGATCGTGCCCCAGTACTGACAGCATCTACAAGTTAAGAACTAACAGTTTTCTGGAAGAAAAATTGCTATGAATACTGAGACCAGGAAATTCTTAAGGCAAGGAAAATGCATACCACAGAGAACAACATCCTCAAGAGTACCCCTCAGTAAGTGTGGTGAAGATGTGGAGAGAGATCAAGGCTGAGATTTTGCCAGCTGCTCCAGATAACTCACACAGATCGATACTTTCTCATCAAGAGGACAGGAGAGTGCCCGTTTCACCACATCTTTACCGTCACAGTTTGTTATCAATTTTTATTTTTTTCCTTCCATTATCATTGGAAAAAATAGTCTTGTTACAGTTTGACTTGATTATTCAATCAGTTGAACATCTTTTTAGATGACCTCAGATGACCTCAGATAATTCTTTCCTGATTTTATGGACTAGTTCAATGTTACCAGTTGTAAACTCCTGTGGCCCATTTTTCCTGAAGAGCAATTGTGCCTGTTATATTTTTCCACATGTTTCATAATGATATGATTAATGTTTGGTGCCCCTACCAGGCTGGTAGATGCATGATGACAGGGGTTGCATCTGCTTGTTCACCATGGATTCTTACCACCTAGCTGGTGCAAAGAGCAGGGGTTGGCAAACTGTGGCTGCAGGGATTAAAGTCAGCCCAATGCCTATCTCTGCAAATAAAGTTATATGCAAACAAATCCATGATCCTTTACTAACATATTGTCTGGGGCTGGTTTTGTGCCATAGCAAACAGAATCGAGTAGCCACAGAGATCTTATATCCCACAAAGCTGAAAACATTTTCTCTCTTGCTCTAGACAGGAAAAGTGAGCCAACCCATGGCACAGAGTAGCCATGCAATACACATTTTGCCAAATGCTGGAATGAATAAAAAATTAAAGGCTTTGCTCTAGCTCAGCTTCCTTCAGTAGCATAGAGAGACTGAGGCCAGAAGTGGAAC
The DNA here is from genome assembly GCF_014176215.1 of Rousettus aegyptiacus. Taxonomy (NCBI): domain Eukaryota; kingdom Metazoa; phylum Chordata; class Mammalia; order Chiroptera; family Pteropodidae; genus Rousettus; species Rousettus aegyptiacus. The sequence goes on along the minus strand of NW_023416294.1, from coordinate 1,149,036 downwards.
AGGGACAAGGGAGGGTTTGGTTTGGGGACATGGTGACTTACAGACTGCTAGGGGTCTTTAGGGAAGAAGGAGGGTTGATCAGCCAAGCACGACAGCATAAACTGTGCCACCACCAGAAACAGGCACAGATAGGTTGATAGGTGGTGGAAGGGGTCACTCTAAAAGCCCTGTGGGAGAAAAAGAAGTGCCACTGAGTTTAGACAGGCAGGCAGATTGATAAGTCATCTGTAGGAACCCATCATTTTGTGAATCATGGAGGGCCTGTGGAATTTACTCATTAGTTTACTTTGTTAGAATCTGAACGTGTTTCTCTCTCTTGTCCTTTTAGGAGAAGAATGAAGTAACTGATGGCTCAAGAAATGCTGATCTGAAGCCCGTTGCAGTCAGTTTTCTGGTCAGGAGTCTTGGGTATGTGTGCCACCTATGCAAGCATTTTTCAACCCTTGATGTAGGTTATATTTTTGTTCTTAAGCGATAAAATGGCCCATTCTGTGTCCTAATATGGAAATACTGCTTTCCAGGTTGGCAACAGAAATATGAGTGAGTGTGCAAAATGAGTGCCTAAAACGGATACACAGGAGCATGGGTGAGGGTGAGAATCAGTAAGAATGAGGGGAAACGTGCACATACATGAGGAAGAGTACGTGCAGGTGTGTGTTGGGAGAGGTCTTTGAGGGAATGTGACCTAAGGGTGACCCATGAACTGCCCCGAGGCCATCAGAGGCTCCTCACCCCTCCCCTTTCCTTGGAATGTGCATTCATCCCACAGTGGGAGCTGTTCCAATGAGGTTGCCTTGGGAAAGCAAGGTGTCATGAGACCATCTGGACGGTTCTTCTGACTGAACACCACTAAGGCCTTTGTGTGAACTGTTAAGATCCTGGTGGGCAGATGTGTAGTTTCTGTCTCTATGCCCAAGATCATCCTTGTAGGTGAGTTCCCCCACTTAAAACCGCCACCTAGCATTCTGGAGTGACCTGTTTTTTTCTCTCTCTTTGCCCTCTTCGTAGAGGGCCAGTTTGGAATTTTATCTGTGAACTCCAAGGTTGCGAACCCATAGTGTGTCTGTATCCAGGGCCATGGAAGGGCTGCGTGACTGTGTGTGCAGTGAGGGAGTGTGGAATGTTTGTGTCCTGTCATGTGGCAGTGCAAAGGCAAGTGTGTGCATGTGTGAGATATTTCAGAGTCTGTGGCTGATGCATATAAGTGTGTGTCTGGTGTGTAAATAAAGTGTGTGACTTGAGCGTGCATGATGATGGGTGTTTGTATCAATAAAAATGTGTGTGATGAGCACTTCTATGAAAGAAATTGAATTTATGAGTCAGTCACTAGAGCTGAAGTAACTGTGTTGTTTTGTAACTGTGTAGAGAGAGTCATGTGTGGAAAGGAGAGGATTAAGAATAGGGCTCAAGGCCTGGAGTTACCATATTGGTTTCCCCCTGTGGCCCAGGCCCCCACTTAATCCTTGCGAGGCTTGCTGGGCAGCAATGGTAGGTAGCAAGAGAGAGCAGAGAAGCCAGTACCCAAATAGCTCCCCAGATGCGTGGACCCCCTTCTTCCTCTCAGCAGGGATCAAGAACACTACAAATATGTGGACAAGAGAGTCAGGACATACCCCCTTAAGGTAGAGGAATTAGGGAGGAGGGACTCTGCACTGCCCCACACCTTCCACCAGGCAGGAAAAGCAGCAGCCAGGAGCCAGCCAGTAAACCTGGTGACTTCTCACAATTGAGGTGAGCCACACAGTGGGGTAAATAAAGAATTATGAAGCCTTGGGTGTCCCCTGCTAGATCCTCCAAAGTGTGTGATCCACTGACACGTTGGAGGTGCACAGGATTATGAGGGCAAACCCGAGCACCTGGGGAGACAGGCTTTGATAAGGCTGGTGTGGTGAAAAGAAAGGTGCTTAATAAGATGCATCTTATTAGATGGTGGTTCTGGATAGGGCAGTGTCATAGACCAATGCCATACTTTAACAGTGCCATCATGAAAGACGCATAAGGAAAAGCTGTGACAGGTGTTGCAGATTGATCTTGACCTATAACTGTATCAAATAAATAATACACAGCAAGAGCCCAAGCCAACCCAGTGTTTTCCAAGATGCAGGCAGTGCTCAGATAGTCCACAAGAGAGATGTTTATAAAGGCATAGCTTGAAGTGAGATTTACTTGCTCTGTTCAGTCTCTTTCAATCCCTACTATGAAATCAAGGAGAAACTCTCTGTTGGGGATGGTGTGTCTCTAGGTCCTAAGATGCCTTGGTGTCTCTTTTGAACAAGAGAAAGCAAGAAACTGAGAGAGAGATAGAGGTAGAGGTAGAGGTGGAGGTGGAGGTGGAGGTGGTGGTGAAGAGAGAGAGAGAGAGAGAGAGAGAGAGAGAGAGAGAGCGCGCGCGCGCAGATGCTTATGCCAGAAAACCAGCCAGACCTGGAACACTGAGAAATCTCAGTCAGTCCAAGTGGGGGCCAAATTACCACCTGTAGGCTGGGTATGGCATGCTGTATTACCCATGAGTTAAGAATGGTTTTGACATTTTTCAACTGTTGAACAAAATGAAAAAAAAAAAAAAAAAAAAAAGTATAGTATATCATGACGTGTGGAAATTACATGAAATTTCGATTTCAGTGACTATGAATACTTTTTAATGAAAACACAGTCATGCCTATTTGTGTACTGTGGTCTGTGGCTGCTTTCCTGCTGTCATGGCAGAACTGAGTAGTTGGTGCAGAGACCATGTGATCTAAGAGCTGCAAACATGTACTATTTGGTCCTTTAAGGAAAAGTGTGTCAACCTCTGGAGAGATATGGTCAGCAATATAACAAAAATTAACAAGGGAATGAATGAATATAGAAGGACATCCTTGTAGAAGCTTGGAGAAGGGGACAGTTGAGCAGAAAAGCTCAGCCTTAGAATGCTACTGTTTTTCTAACTCACTAAAATAAATACCTAACCATTTTAAGAAACATTCTTTACTATTGATGGAGGGGAACATAAACATCAATGCACAACTGTTAAAAATGTAAAAAGTTTATCCTATCAAGATCCTATAAAGTTTCCTTGTGTATCCCAAGAGGACTCACTGTGTGCTTTGCAGAATGCCAGGAAATGGTGGCTATAAACCCCCCAGGGGTGTGCGAGTATTTGGATAAGGGTTTTTGAGGATTTTCATTATTACCAAATCTGTATGGGTGAACCTTGCTCCATGGTGTTTACCTCTGTAGTCTCTGGAGTATTGCTCTGTTTGAGTAACAGGCTCCTTCCTTGTCCCCATCCTGTGTGCTCCATGGAAGCAGACAATGAAAGAGTGTCCATTTTGGGGTCTCTGTCAGGTTCCAGCCTGCTCCCTGTCCCTCCCCACAACCATTGTCTGGTTCCAGCCTCCCAGAAGCAGTGGCTACCATTTTGGCCTTGAAGAGTGGGGTCATCCGGAGGTAGCCCTTGCCATGACAATTGATGTAGAAGAGGTATATGGGGCCAAGGACCCAGAGGTTCATGGGGGGGTGCCCAGACCTCTGCTGATTTCAGGGAGCATAGTTTCAGCAGGTGGTCAGCAGCGGGCTCAGGCTCCATCTGGTCCCAGACCTGAGGGGACACCAGTGCGACCCTTATGATGGTACAACACAGGGATCACAAACTCACCTGGTTAGGGGACCCTCACATGCCAAGCACTCTTTGGAGTACCTTATCATTCTTGATTCCTTTAATCCTAACAAAAAACCCTATGAGGTAGATATAGTTACCACATTGATTTTGGAGATGAAGACACAGAGGCCCAGAAAGGCTGAGTAACTAGGCTGAGATCACCCAGCTAGAAAGTTGTGGAGTAGTTCTCTCTCTACTGTATTTACACCATTCCCTCCCCACTGGTTATCTTACTCCTCCCAGCTTCGCCAGTCACTAGCTCTGGGAACTGCAACCTCCCTGTGCCTCAGTTTCCTTTCCTGCCAAGGGGGGGAATCATAAGAGGCTCTACCTCTAACAGTTTCAGTTCCAGTAAAGCACATAGCACAGAGTAAGCTCTCAGTCAACACCAGTAGTTATTTTTTCCTTACCTTCCTGGGAGTTTGCAACCCCCTCTGCCACCCCATGAATGCCACTGCCTAGAGCCCTTTGGTGAGAGCCCGCATGAAAGAGGTGGGGTTCATGAAGCTTTATGCAAATGGGGGTCAAAGTGTCACTTGCTGGACGGTCTGGAGCCCCTTTAACCCCAGTGGGATATCTTGGACACACGTTTGGTTAAAGGGGTTGCCCTCCCCTCCCCTTCATCTGGCCCCAAATCTAAGGGTCTCTCCCCTCCCCAGTGTCACTACCTGGGGGATCCAACATGCCAGGGTGAGGCGAGTGGAAACACCCACCTCAGATCTATGCAGAGCTTGCCAGGCACGGCCATTGGGGACTGTCTGTATCTGTCCTTCAGTCAGTCGGTTAGTGGGTCAGTTAGTCTCTAACAGCCTCCTGGCCCATGCCACTGGCCAGAGGGGAATAAGCAGGGCCTGGCAGGCCTGGCCCTGATTCAAGCTCTCTGGATCACAAGGCCCTGGGCAAAGTCCAGCTGTGGTGGGTAGGGCTAGAAGAGGTGAAATGAGGCATGAGTCCCAGAAAGTGCAGTACATCTCTGTATGACCCTCCTGCCCAGCAGAAAATGTTATACCAAACTTCCTGAACACTGTGGATCAGCAATTCTGAGAACTTCCACTGAAGACCCTGACATGTGTGTATATACTAAGTGTCCAACACTGGGGTTGGTTGGGACTGTTTGGTTAAGTAGCAATCTCCTCATCCATGGGGATGGATGTTGTCTTCCTCTAAGGTGGTCGGAAGATTTTAAGATTATTAATAGAGTTTGACTAATAAAGAGAGCCTGGCAAATGGTAAATGCTCAGTAAGTTAGCTATTATTAGTATTAGTATTAGTACTGTATTCCTAGTTTCAAAGGGAATCCTAATTTTCTTTATTTTCCTTTCCCTTTCTTTCATTCTGCAATGAGCATATATTCCTTTCAAGAAAGGAATGAAAGACAGCTTTTTCAGAAAAACAAGCATAGGTAGAGAGTGTGGGTGCAGAATTAAAACCTTCTGCACTCTACCCACTGCCTTATTCCTTCTCAGGGCCTTGGTCTCATTTTTCCTCCCATCTCTTGCAAGGCCTCAAGAGCATGAGTCTGTTTGGTCTAATTAGTCCCCTTGTTTGTTTCCACCCCAGCCATCTTCTTGCCTTGGTCTTCAGGAAAAGGGCAGAGATACCAAGAATCCAAGGACTTGTCTTGGAGTAGAGCATGGCTGGTCTGCTGTTTATATGTTAATTATGTGTTTATTCAAAGTGTTTTTGGTGGAGGCTGATGGAAATTCTGGGGAGGCTTGAGTCACTTCTCCCTACACCATCACCCCTTCAATTGGGTTCACCACAGTCCTACTGTCTTATTTCTTTATACATTTGAAGATGAACTTGAGGGGAATGGTGGAAATTTGAAGGAGAATAGTTGGGAAGTTAAGAAGAATATAGAGGAAATTAGGGAGAGCCAAGGACAGAACTAGGACACCCCAAAACCTACTTCTGGCTCCATGAACAGCAAGCACAGGGAGTCTTAAACAAGCCCCTTTCCATTTTGGGCCTCGATTTCTCATTCTGTAGGATAAGAAGATTCTGGAGGCCAGCACTTCCTAACAGGTGGCTTTCAACCCCTGGGCTTTGCTAAAACAAACTAGAATTCATGTTTAGGAGGGTAAATGTGAAATATTTCAATTATAGATAAAAATTATAATCAATAAAGAAATCATTTAAACATCTCTTTATAACTGAACATTTGAGAGTCTCAATGTCTTCAAGTGAGAATTCAGACTGAGGATCTGAAATCGAATGCATTCATGATAGAGATCCTAGATGGATGTGTCCTTCTGCTGTAGCCACTGTGATGGCTCTGACCTTTGTAAAGTTTAAGATCACTGTAGTTCATAGTTGTACATTGCTTAAGTTTTAGCTACAATAGCAAATTTCAGTTGGAAATTTCCTCTTACTTCATCATTTAGAAACAAAATATAAAAGTATCAGAATAAGGCACTTGAGTTTTTTTTTTTAAAGGAGCAAAATGGAAGAATTCAAATATCAAATTGGAAAAAGCAAATTTTTTTGTAAGTCTATTTTGATGTGGTGTCTGGAAGTTAAATTCAGTCTATGTTATAGTATACATTCAATCTTTGGACAAAATACAAGATACTGATATGTGAACTTATTCCTACAAAAACAATGCTTCATCTCTCAGAACTAATTCAAAGAAATTAAAATGCATGCATCTCTTGCTTCTGAGGGAACCCCTTAAAATTTATTTCTATACAAATCGTATTAGAATTGGAATTAAAATAACATTTAAATCCATTTTTAAATGTTATGCTGAACTTTGTTTTAAAAAATTTATTGCTTATTTATCATGGAAAAATGCAATGCACCAACTGATTACGAATGCCTAAAGTGGTTTTGAGGTTATATATCACCTGTGGAATATGGGTTAAAACTGTTCGGGAAAGTTATTGGATACTTTGAGCAACAGCCTGTAGTCCTTTGCAGTTTCAGGAAGGAATACTGAATTCCAAAGTAGAATTCAACTTTGAAGTTTCTTCCTGAAAGCACACACCTGTCATAAGGTGCGCGGAATCCTTCAATCGCATAGAGGGCACAAGCGGTCTCGTTTTGTTGCTGAGCATGTGCCGGCGTCGTCGTGCCTGGGGCGGGGGCGTGGCGTCGGAGGGCGCATGCGCGGCGCCGGCGGGGCGGGGCCTGGGCTGCCAGCTTTCTGCAGAGGAGGAAGCGGCCGGCAGCGTGCGGTGTGAGGCGCGGGGCCGGGTGGCTTGTGGCGGCTCAAGTAGCGGAGGTCTGGCCGTGTGGGTTCGCCTGGGCGCTGGGCCGCCGGGGCCCGTGTTGATGTCCACCACTTTAGGGCTGCTGCTGAGCGGTGTGGGGTTGGTGCGCATCTCCGAGGACATCGTGGTGGGCTGCGGGGGCTTCGTCAGGTTGGACGTGGAGATCAACTATTCGCTCATCGAGGTGAGCGTCCCCCCCCCCCCCCCGCCCCGTGGCTCCGGCCGGGATTCGCTTTATGTCCCTGGCTCAGTCACTTAGCCTTCCTGGGCCGCGGTGGCTTTTGTGACACCAGGCGGTTGCCTCCAGCCCAACTTTCGAGTCCTGTCGCCTTTAAAGGTGCCACTTCCCGCGGGCCCTGCACCGTACCCTTCTCGGTCGCGCTAGCAGGACGTTTTTACCATGGGGTCAGCTACGGAGTCGGTTGAGGGCCTCAGAGTACGTGCACAGGGGTGCGAGAAGCATTCGTGGTGATGGTGGTGCATAACTTTTATCAGATCATTCAAATTCAGGGACCTCAAAAATCAAGACCCCAGGCTCTTTGAAACCCAAACTCCAGCTACCCATAATCCAAAGCCAAGGTTATCCAGAACCTCGACCGTCCACAGAATCCAGGCCCCAGATTTCAGCATGTCACAGGCCTGTGCAGACCCAGGCACCAGATCCCCCAGAAGCCATATCTCAGATCTTTAAAACCCAGAATACCTGAAACTCACATTTCCTGAAACCCACATTCCAGAACCTAGAGACCACAAGTCTCACCCTCCAGCCCCCCAATTTCTAATCCACTAAACTCTTCCAACACCCTGGTTGCTTTTAACAAGCATCAATTCCCAGGAGATCTCTTGATAGCTGTACTTTTAGCTCCATCCCCCATTCCTTAACCCCTTGGAACTCCTTTTCCTCTGAAAATGGAGAGTTGTCGGCCACCTTGATTGCCTTACTTGGTAGTTACTGGAATTACACTAGAGGTTTGTGCTATTAAGTTGCAAAGCCCTAGTCAATTAGATTGTCAGTCTGATAGGACTTTGACCAGGAAAGTTTTTGTGAGGAAGGGAGGCTGATGGAGGTAGAATAGCAGGTCACTTGTTAAGGTAGATGGGAAGGGATCAGAGGGAGGGCCAGCCTCCTTTTAGGAGGATACTGATGATGAGTCAGGAGAAGGGGATTTGAAAGAGAAAAGAGGAGTAGGCTGGCAGAGGCCAAAGAGAAGGGACTGGGGACTGAGACTCCAAAGGCTGTCTAAATGCACATTTGAGCTACTCCAGGACTGGCAGGTGGGGACTATGGCCAAGGGTGGACCAATGTGTTCTTCAAAGCAGGTTGCTAAGATTTTAGGAATGGTAGGAGGTATGTTTCACACCTCACTAGTTCTCTGACCTGTCCTTGCCTTGCCCCAACTCCCCATTTTGTATTCTTATAGGGTGGTGTGAGAGAAGCAGCAGGACCTAGTGCCATATATGTCCTAAAGAAGAAGATAATCAATTATCGCCTTTAAGATCCCTCTGTCTGTGGCTTCTCCACCATTTTTGGTCTTAAGAAATTGAGTGTTTCTTGACTCTAACCTCTATCGACTGGGTGCCCATGCCACATCTTGGATTGCTTTCTAGCATGTGGGCACAGAGCATTTAAGAAGCTGCCTTGGTAGGCCTTTTGTAGCTTTTGGTTTCCTGGGGTTCTAGGAGGAAAATGAAGGCAGGTAGGTACACTCCCACCCCAAAGACTAATTGTGACCTTGAGAACAGAGGGCAGGTTTTGTGACCCATTATGAAGTGTGTTCCTTGAGCCCCAGGGGTGCCTGTCTAGATGGTGAGACACATTTGTTCTTTCATAGTTTGTAATTGTGGAATCAGACATTTCATCTGTATAACGTATATTGCCATTCTGTGTCCTAATCTGTACTTGATGAAAGACATGTAAATAAAATATTTCACAGTCATTTCTTGATTGTATTGTCTGTCATAATAAAACTGCCTTCACTCTTTCCCAGCCTTCTTCCTTTCTGGCTGTTTTTTTTTTTTATTGTAATCAGTCATTCACTATTGAGTGAGCCCCTGTATGCACTAACAGATACATATACCTACAAAATAAAAATTATATTGGTTGCTTTAATATTCATGAGATTTCATATTAAAACTGGATTCCTGAGTTCTCTGGAAAAGCAGTTGATTTTCAGCCTGTAAAACTTGGCTCTGGTTGAGTAGTGCTCTGCCTCCCTTTACATGAATGCCCATTGGCATTACTTCTCTATCCCCTTTTGGCAGGTGAATTTTCAACCCCTGCTTTAAGTGTTTACAGGCTGATTTTTTACAATCTGTAAATAGATTTACTGAGTATTTATTGAGCACCTGCCCTGAACAAGAAATTTTCCGGTGCTGTGGACCATTGTCATGCCAAGTTACAGTCCGTGTGTAACTTCACTCTATTTCTTTCCTAAATCTGCACGTGTGAGTTTGCTGCTCTTAACATATTTGTAGCTGGTATGACGTGACTCATTTTCATATCATGGTCACAGATCATTAACATTTTAGAAGCCTGGACATCATTAGATCCACCTGCTTCTTTTTACAGGTGTAGAAACAAGCTTGGAGTGCTTGAGCCTTGCAGCAGGTGGGTTTAGGCAATTTCTTTAAATCCAGTCTCTGCCCTGCTGGTGACACCACATTGCATTTTTTCTTCAGAGACATGTTAATAATACAACATAGTAATGTAGTAAAATAATAAATAATAAATACTATTTTTTGATCCTATATTCTGTGCCAGGTGCTTAATATGCATAGATGAGAGTATGTGTAGCCACCATGAATGAGAGCGGCTTTCTTTTTACCCATGAAGAAACGTGACCTTCAGAGGGTACATGATTGCTCAAGGTCACACAGTACCTGGAAGACCCAGATATTACTTGAGTAACTTAATGGGTAAGCAGTTTGTGTCTGGGAATGCTGCAGATGTAAGAGTTTTAGAGAGTCCTTGAGGAGAGGACATACGTTAAGGGTGTTCAGATATGTTTCTGTCCTGTGAATGAAAATCAAAGAGAAAATTAAATCTTTCAAGCCAAGCATTACTCCAAGTATTGGGAATCAGTTAGAATTAATGATGCAGATCTCTGGACTGACTCCAGACCTTCAAGTTTAGAAGGAGAAGTGGAGCTTGGGAATTGCATTTTAACAGGTGCCTTACTAACAGCAAATTTGAGAAATTTAGAACCAGAAACAAAATAGAGACAGCTACTAAAATGAACTGAAAAATATTGAAAATTACAACTTAAAGGGTAGACTTTAGACGTTTTTTTAATCAAATAATATCGAATCACATTATTTTATAGGGACTTTGTCATTTCTCTGTCACCGGTACCCATTACCATTAGTAATAGCAGAATATAGAAGGTCCTCAGCAAACATGTATTGACCAAATGCATCCTGGTGTAACATTCATAGTTAATTTGCAAAGGCAGTGTTATGACTTCTCTTTTCTTTCCTTCATTTCTAGATAAAGTTGTACACCAAGCATGGGACTTTGAAATACCAGACAGACTACCTGTAACAATGGTTACTTCATGATCCCTTGTATGATAAGATGAGTGGAAGAGGAGTCTTCTATGGTGGTAAGTAGTGGCCCACAGTGGCCCACAGTGCTGTGCTAACAAGGGCAGTGGCCTTGCCTGCGGAGCAAGTGCTCATCTGCCTTGTAAACTGTAACTGGAATGCCGCAGTTCTAGCCCAGTTTAGGGGAGCCAGCTTACAGACTGTTGTGATCGAATGCTGCTTCTCAGTGTGGAGGCATTTTTGGTCATTACAGATGCAGGAGAGGGGGCATGCTACAGGTACCTAGCAAGGTAACCAGTGAGGCAGGGAATGAAGCTGAACGTCCATCACGCTCCACAAGACAGACACATGTCAGCCGTGCCAGCATTGAAAAATCCTGATTTAATAGAACCCATTTTTTTGCAAGCAGCTTAAAATGTTGTTGAAAAAAATCTTATAAGTAATGTGTGAATTCATGAGCTTTGTGGAAAAAAATCAAGGTCTTTAGAAGTACATGAAGTAAATTTTGTTTCTCTCTCAAGTTCCCCTCTTTTTAACCTGGGAGCTTTGATGCCACAGAGACCCACAAATGAGCTTCAGAAAGGTCTGGGGACATGATGAAATCAAGTGTACATTGTGGTAGGTGTGTTTAGAGGCCGGATCTAGGCTGCTGGCCATTTTTCTATGAGAGCAGATGCTGTTAGCATGTAAGTGCCAGGGGTGACCTTTATAGGACAGATTCTAAGGAGAATTTTCTCCTCCTGCCAGTGCCAAGGTTGAAATGAGCACATTCCCTTACTGTCTTCCTCAGCATGGCATGTCAGCTTCTTCATTTATGCCGAGAGTGTGGCCCTTTAGACCCAGCTTTGTGTGGGCTTCTTGTTAAAGATGGGACCAAGGGTATTTATTCTTTTTTCACACTTTGTAACATAATTGTACATCTTTAACTGATGGTGTCTTAAGTTCAATGAGATAAGGTATTGTTTTACTGTCACTGTTCCCTCTCACAGCTCCTCAGTCCTCCCTGAGAAGGGAATGGTCTTCTCCATCAGCTTTTCAGAAGACTCTAGACCTGAAGGGGATTGTAGGCCCTGGTGAGGAGTATGGGCGGGATCTGTCAAGAGGAGCACTTTGATGCTGGCCCGGGTCTCAACCTTCTTCTCCATGGCAGGTTCTCAGCAGAGGGCAGCTGCTGGGTCCTGCAGGAGCTCAGGTGCCTCTCAGGAACACATGTCCTGAAGCAAAGATCCAGTCCACTGTCACACAGCATGGTGGAAAGTGAGTCATGCCCATGTAGTCTGCCTCGCTGCTAGAGTGGGGCCGAGATGTGGCCGTGACATGGCCGTGACAGGGTCAGGGGAATGCTGAATTTAAGGAGACCTGAGTTCCAGTCCTGATTTAGCCTTAGAACTTTGCGTGAGTTCCTGCCCATCAGGCCCCAAGTTCCTTATTGTGAAGTGGAAGTCATTGGACCCATTGCATCTGATGTAGGTAGGATTAGATAGGGGAGAACCCAGTCAAACAGCTACTGCAAGGCCTGGTGCATAGTGGATCTTTGTGTCATAGTTGGGACTGTGTCTAGACCTGGACAGCCTGGCTTTGACTTTGGTTACCCCTCATACTGGAAGTTTGACCTGAGCAAATGGCTTAGGACCTCTGGGCCTCTTTTTTCTCATTTAGCCCTCACCTAAAAAATACAAAAACTGACTTCGCCCATAATGTAGGAAGACATTTGAAGGAAGTGATCACATTTCCACTTAAACTGATTAATCTGTTGGAAAATTATGATGTTTATATCGTCAATGTCATTATTCCCGACCTAGAAGGAGAAGGAATGCTGATACCGAGGAAACCAGAAGAGGATCTGTTGCTCCAACTGTGACATCCTAGGGGCTGTTTCATAATGAATTTAACTTATCTTATTAAGAGAGCCAGATTTGCTGCAGAAGTAGCCCAAGTAGCCAAAACCCTTGGTTGATTTCACAGATTGCAAGGACCTTGTCAACTTACAATACCTTATTTTTTTATTTTTTATTTTGTATGCCTACAGTACCAGATCTTCCTAGGTGGTCTTCCATCCAAGTACTAACCAGGCTCAAACCTGTTTAGCATCCTAGATCAGATGGGATTGGGTTTGTTCACGGTAGCATGCTGTAGACAAGGCCAGTTTTTTAAGGTGAAAATAATAGTTTGCTTTTCTGCTTTGAAGTGAGTCAGAGCAGGATGTCTGGGCCTTTCTAGCTTTATGGTCCTATGGGTGGAGATGGTGAGGATTGAGGTTGAGAATTGAGAAGCTTCGATCCCATCATGTGTCTGGGGGAGTGATTGCTGACTGCTGGTGAGGAATGCCGTCCAGTTTTAGATCACCATTTTGCTGGCAGTGTATATTTTTAGAAGCATTGTAGTAGAAGCCTAATGAATGATCAAAATGATCTGGAGTCTAAAACAGAAAGACCATTTTAAGGAAGAGTGCCTCCTGCCTTTTAAATTCTGTCTGTGGTAGAGATGGTAGGCAGTAGACCAGAATCCAGATGGTCTATGCTGTCACTTGTCACCAGTAGTTACTCACCTTGCTGCCTTAGACTGTCACTTCATTCCCATGGACCTCGGTTCAATCCCTCCCTCTGTAAAACCAAGGAGTTGGACTTAGTAACTTCTTGAGGTCTCTTCAAGCGGTACAAGATGTCCATGTTGGTGATTAGTACAGACTTGTTGTACAGTGTGCTGTGACCCTTTGAAATATGTTAAGGAATTGCCACAGGAGTGGAATTTTCAGAGGGACTCAGAATCATAGACTGTGGAATGTTGGACTTGGGAGAGAATGAGCACTTGGGTTTTAACTCACTACGAGCATGAGGGACCCCAAATCATGTCGGCCTGAGAGACCCTGGCCACCTGAAGACCTAAGTCTGCTCTATGTGCTTTATGGCCAGATTTCCCAGCAACCCCAGGTGAGATTCCCACAAATCCCTATGAGAAATACAAATTTCCAATCTCTGCAAGGGCATGCTGATGGTCATTCTGACCCCATTACCAGAAGCAGGTGCCTCCAAGTTTCCTTTGTGCTTCTGTGCCTCTCACCTCAGGGCTTCCTGCAAGCACTCACAGCCATGTCCATCTTCCTGCCTTTGCCCCCTTTCCTGAAATGGGCCCAACTACAGGAGAGCTATCGGTAGACTTTCTCCCACTTGCACATATCCTTTTAGGGTCTCCACATTTCTCTTCTCTGGATGCCTTACTAGATGGAGAAGACAGGTTTAGCTCTGGGTAGTGGTCTGCACTGTCAGCCCCTCTCAGCACCTTCTCCACAACAGGCACCTTGGCCTCAGGGCTGGGAAACTCAGTGGGCCTTTGTGGTCCTGGCAGCATGAGGCTTGTGGGAGACACAAGGAGGGAAGCAAAGCCAACCTCTAAGCAGAGTGTGATGGTATGAGGGGCCTGGTGACAAGGAGCTGGTCGCCAGAGGACCACGTACTCCTAGCCTACACTGGTGGGTGACTATCTCTATATGTACACAGAATGGGTTGTCTGTCCTTTTTGGAGCTTGGAGAATACAGGATAAGAGCTACATCACCAGCTCTGTGTCAGGGGAGAGTTAGGAAACCATTTAGTATTTGCTCAGGTATCAGGACAGGATTGTGAGAGAAAGAAAAACCTTCATCCTAGTTTCACAGAGACCACCCAGAGATCTCAGTCAATATAGTGCGCACAGGTAGATGAGAAGACCCAGCTCGATGTTCTGACTTGTATTCTGATGTTATCGATGGAATCTATCATTTTCTCTGGGCCAATATGCTTTCTAAGACATTAACATACACTTTTCCAAGAAGAATAGACAGAACATGGCAGACAGAGAAAATCTATGTCAAGAATGTGAAAGGAACTATGATGTGCTGCAGGATACAGGTAACAGGATGTGCCTGGTGGAGATGAGCCTAGGAAGCATGAAGCTCCTGTATAACCTTGGCTCTCTCTTAGGCAGTTTCATCTGCTTAGTTTCCTTCTGTTTGGAGAACAATCTGGAGGGAAATTTTGGTCTTTTGTGTCAGCACAGGGCTGGCACTAACAATGCAGAGCTCCAGGCTCTCCGAGCCCAGAATGTGAGTCACTCTGGCTTCGTTGTGCTTTGTTTTCTCTTTCAAGCTCTTTCTTTTCAGGATAAAGATTGTGTTTCTTTCCAGGTCTCATTTAATCTAATATAGCATTCCTGTATCAATGCAGGCAGGCCATCAAACCCCACGTGGATGACTTTGAGGATTCTGATGAAGAATGGGCTCCAAGACATCAAGGAGATGGGCCAAGAGGACTTAGAGGTAGCATCCTGAAACTTGCCAGGGTTTAAGTCTGAGCTGCATCTCAGTAGGTTACAAGGAGACGATGTTTGCTTGTTCAACAAACAAGATGCAAACTGTACATTATACACTAAGGAGCTATTCACAAGACGTTTTTCAGTGTGTAAAATAATTATACAGATAATTTATAAGGTATTTCCATATAGCCACAGACATACACAGTAATAAGCAGTAAGTGTGTAATAACCTGAGAATGAATAAGATCAATTCAGAATCATTATCGTATAAAGAGAAGGAGGAAGATCAGGCAGATGACTTGTCTGTGTCTTGGTTAATTTTTTCTTTGTTTGTTTTTGAAATTTGAAATAGAAATTAAAAGTCCCGAAGCCATTGTGGCAGATGTTGAGATCAGACTGTATGTTTGTGGATGTAGGTTCTCTAGTAACATTGTATTTTTCTATTTGTGTAAAATGCATCATTTTTAAAGGAGGATTAGTTTTGCTAAATATGGTCAATTAGAGGGCAATTAAAGAAACCTTAGGTAAGCTGGAATTCTAATAATATTCTCACAGAAATTCCATGATTGGATTCAATGTCTTAGAAGGAGAAATGATGATGATATGTAAAAAAATACATAATTAATGTATGTCTGTTTTATCAGACCACATGATTTTCCTACCTCTAAATAAATCTGATTCTTTATCTTGATTAAGGGAGATATTTCATAAAGCTTTTGAGTCACCCTAATGTGTCCCACATGTCACAGACTAGAGACAGCACCACATATATAAAATACAGGTAGTCATAGAAGAGAAGTGAATAGCTCTCTTCCTCTTCTGCTCTCAGGAGAGTTTAGAAGATAGTCAATCTGCCTAAACTGGAGAGAGCAACTTGAACTGGTTCTGTGCTTTCTTTGTCTATGGATTTTCGATTCCTCATCCTTATATATATAAAAAAAAAGAGTAAGAGCTCTGAAACCCAGCACGTGGTCGTCCACAAAGGTTTCAACATGAAAAAAGGGTTTACTGTACATGTACACATCTTCCCTGGACTCAGTGAAAACCCACAATCCAGTATATTTATTTATTTATCCCTGCCATAAATTGATCCTCTTCTAATTTTGAAGTGTATGGTACAGTATTGGGAACTACATGCCCATTGAGTTACGATAGATCCCTAGAACTTTGTCATCTGGCATGACTGAAACTCTAACCATTGAACAAGGCCCTCCATTTTCTTTTTCTTCCAGCCCTTGGCAACTACCATTCTATTCTGTTTCCTTAA
Organism: Rousettus aegyptiacus; assembly: GCF_014176215.1. Taxonomy (NCBI): domain Eukaryota; kingdom Metazoa; phylum Chordata; class Mammalia; order Chiroptera; family Pteropodidae; genus Rousettus; species Rousettus aegyptiacus. Next base: position 1,133,086 of record NW_023416294.1, on the reverse strand, counting down.
ATTTCATTCCTTAAGTACTTTCTGTAAGTGAAGTCTTTCAGTATTTGTCTTTTTGGTGATTGGTTTATTTTACTTAGAGTAAGTTCCTCAAGGTTGATCCACATGGTAGAATATGACTGGATTTACTTCTGTGTTAATATTCCATTGTATGTATGCACCTAATTTTCTTTCTTCAGTTATCCATCGATGAGCATTTAGGTTGCTTTTACAACTTGGCTGTTGTGAGTAATGCTACAGTGACCATGGGTGTGCAAAATTTTGTTTTCATCTCTTTTATATATACCTCAGATCTGTCTTGCAAAATCACATGGCAGTTCTATTTATAATTTTTTTGAGAAACTTCTATAATTTTTTTTTTGCAGTAGCTGAATGACTTTACATTCCCACCAACAGTGTGTAAGGGTTCCAGTGTGTCCATATTTTATCCAATGCTTGTTATTGTCTGGCTGTTTATTTCTTGATTATTTGTTTTTCTGGTCATCCTAATGGGTAATATCTCACTGAGGCTCCACTTTGCATTTTCCTGATGATTCGTGCTACTGATCATTTAAACATTCTTCTTGACCACTTGTATATCTTTGTTGGATAAATGTCTATTCAAATTCTTTTCTGCATCATTACATCAAGATATTATTAAGGGAACTTAGGTATGAAGTGTGTCTTAGGTGTAAATGGGATAAGATATATATCTTCCACACCATGAGGCATGTGGTAAGGAGTTACACAGAATGTGGCAACATAGATTGGAGTACAGGGTGTGGACAAAGATGAAGAGGAAATGCCTCACATGATTGCCTAGGGAAGGGAGGTGGTTTGTTCCAGAAATCAGCATGGGATGGGGGGTGAGGGATGGCGTCTGTGCAACACTCTCTAGGGGTTTAAGGGAAACAATCTTCATTCTGGCTTCGATGTAACCGCATCTATTTCGAAGAACCCACAGCAGTCACCTCATGGAACAGTTGCTTCTCCAAAATGGTGAAGGAAAGTTGCTAGTATGGGCATTTTTGCCTCTCCAGCACAGTGGCCGATTTGACCATCAGTTTAATATTTAATACAACAGCAGCCATAGGACCTGCCATTTGTTTTATTTTCATTATATTTCAACTCTAAAGAATTTTACATGCATAAAACTTGCTCTCACACCAGTGAGGTGGGTACTATAACCATAACCATTTATAGATGAGAGAATAGGAGGTGTGAGAGGCACACAAAAGTTAGATTCTTTGTATGACATTACAGCATCAGTAGCAGTGTGGTTGAGTCCACAGTTTCTTCAGTAAGCCATGTACAAACTCTGTGAAACTCTCATAGATTTATAAAGTCTACCCTGTCTTACCCACATGCATTTACATTCTTCATCTGACAGATGATCTCACCTTTAGTTCTTTTCTGTTACGCTAAAGTGAGAGGTGCACAAGACCCTCTGACTAGGTGAAGCTTACTGCTATACAGGCAGTTTATACAGTGAGTGGACCCAGATGAAAGAACTTATGGGACTTTAGCCACAGAGCCTGGAGCTCTAAGAAAAGGAAGCATCCCCTATCTTTGAAGAGCTGTAATGTTGATGATTGAAATACCACAAATCATAAAAAACTCAATGAATTCACATCAGTCTCATGCTAGATATTCACATATCTGGAACTGATTTCAAATGCTTGTACCTGTACTGAAAGTAAGAGCTACTTTCACTGAGCTTCAGTTGGACAACTCTTGTGTGGTTTGGAACCATTTGTTTAGCCAGTCTACCCTGCACTGAAAACTCTTTGAGAGGGTGATTCACACCTGATCTTTCTTATAAAAGTCCCAGGCCATTTCAAGGGGCCTGTGAAGGCCCCTTGAATGTTTTTGGAATGAATTATTTCACCAGTAGAAACTGAATCAGAAATTAGAGTGTCAGTAAATGCTGATGATAATATCTGTGAGTCAGGTATAGGGATGGCTGAGGAGCAATTGTATAGCAGGGGTGTAATCTTACATTTGTACTCTGATTAATAGCTCGCATAATACTCTGGTAAACATTATTATACATCATATTCACTATCATAGCGTTAGAGAATTAGTATGTTATGGCCTGGGAAACTAAAGGGAACTAGCTGGTGGTACAACCTATTTCAGACAGAGTGATGGGAACCAGCTCATCAAATTAAAAAATATTCTTTCCAAGATAAAGCAATATGCAAATTTTGGCATCATTTTCTTTATTGTCTAGATATGTTTCTGCCACCCATTTATATGTTCTATTCCCTGGAGCCTCTTATTTTTACAGAGAAAATCAAAAGGAAAGAGCCTTAGGGCACAGCTTGTAGACTTGGATTCACTACCTACATAGGCTCTTTCTTTTTCCTGTATAATTCTTATTCTCCAGTTACTTTCCAATGTTGTTGAAGTACTAATTAAAAGTTATGCATGTGAAGACACATCATAAGCTTTAAAGTATTAAAGAAGTACATGTTTTCTTCTAATATGTGGCACTCATTTTGAAGGCAGTGTCCATAGCTCCGTTAAGTAATGAACCCAGTTTGTAAAGAGTGGCAAATTTGCTGAAGGTCGTGGCTTGGAACAGGCTCAGAAACCACTGTCCTCTCCTGGGGAAGCAAGTGCCCCTGAATAGCACTCAAATGAACATTGGTGAAGAGAAAATAATTTGGGGACTTCCATTCCTCTAAGTCCTCTGGAAAGGATGATAGTATGGCCTGGATATTTGGGGTGGACTGTGGCTAGAGGTGAATTTAAACTAAGCCAAGACCTAAAATTACACTGGGGCTTTGGGCAAATGTTATAAATTTTCTGAGTGACCCAAAGATAATCTGTACAGTGAAGAAAAGGACACTTTGTTTGAAAGCGTTAAATTAAATTGAAAAGGATTGCCATGGGAAAATTGTCCTAAAAATCCACGTGTGATAATAACAGGGACTGTTCTTTCTCGGTATTGTATGCCCACGCTTTGATTCAATACCTAACACCTAATTTGCCCTCAAAAAGTATTTTCTGAATGAATGAATACATGGATGAAACAGTTTGTAAGTAGAAAGATTGGAAAGTTAAACTTGATCATAGGAAGAGTTAGAAACTAAAATTGAATCAGCTGTGTGGTCAATATGGAGTTCTAGTCTCTCCTGACCAATAGTTAAGGAGGAAAAACAAAACAAAACAGAACATACAGAAAGGCAGGTGAAAGTCTGATGGGAGGAGAATTCACGTTTTCTGATAAAAGAGGGACTAGAACTTCCTACCCTCCAACATCACTCACCTACCTTTCTCCATCTTAGAACTCAGGAGAAAGGGGATCGAAGTGAAGATGTATATCATCTGAGTAAGATGTATATCCCCTGAGTGTATCAAGAGTTCAGCAAGCCCCAGGATGATGGCTACCAGTATAAGTGACCCTCAGAGGAAGGCTCTTAGGTCTTCGTACTATACCTTCATCGGATGACTTGTCTCCAAACATTTTCTCTTTCCAGTGATGTGTCTTACAGGATTGAGTCTCAAAGACATGAGTAAAGGAGCTCCACCTTAAATTCTTCTGTGAAGGGACATGCATGGCACCTTTCCTAATCTCTGCTACTCACGCCTCCAGATTGTTAAAAATGTCAGGACTTCGTCATCAACAGCTGTGCTTCCCATGGACCCCCACCCACATTTGTACAGGACGTGAGATGAACATGGGTCATCCCAAACTCTCAGTCCTCACTCTGTACCCTGGCCTGAGAATTAGATCATTGGACATCCCCAAGGACAGGCTCGGTGTAGAAAGAGGTATCTAATTTTGCACTGGGCCTGCTCTTTGGCCTGTAGGATGGCCAGGTCCCATAGGATGAACTGGTAGCCAACAGCGAATACTCCTACCTTGTGAGAATGAGTGACTCATTCCCCTGTCTTTGGGTTTCTTACTTCCTGTTTGTGAACTGGTGGGGGCTCATTTTCTGCAGACTAAGACACAGATGGGGATAATGTGATATCTATGAACACACAGTGGATTCTGCATGGACATGGTGCCTCTGCTGAAAAATAAGAGGCTGAGAGTGATTCAGTGGGACAGACAACCAGGAGTGCCTCCTGCCTCTGGGCTCCTGCTTGAGCAAACTGACTCAGATGTGTACATGATGAGTAAGAAACTCATCACGTGGGCACAGTTGACAGTGGAATTCTTGCAGGCAAAAGTGCTTGATGACAATAGAGTTAAATACTTCTTCTAACTACCACCTCTCCACCAAAAAAGCCTTTCACTTTTTTTCTTGTTCCTCAGATCATGAAAGTGGGAAACTCCTATGTGTATGTCGATGGGAAGGATGAGTTGGGGTCAGCTGGATGTAGGAAGGCCAATAAGTGTATGCACCCCAAAGGACAATCTTCTCTGACAAGCACATATCCCTTTTCTTCTCATTGTGCTTACCTCGGTGGTTCCCCCAGGCCTCTGTTTATCTCTTTTCTCCATATTCAGTGCTCTTTCCTATCAAGGAGTATTTTGGACATTAAGGAGATAAAATATGGTATCTATCCTCAAAAAAGAAATATGTATACTAGATAAAATCGGGCAATTGTGTGAAACCTGGATTCACACTTTACTTTATGCAACAGACATTTATTTAGCACTTAGTATATTCCTGGTAGACAGTGGAATTCATTGTATCCTCTAGAACTTAAAACCCATGTCCTATGGATGACTTCTTGCCAACAGACATGACAAAAATGATTTTAGAAACAGTTATAATTTTCTTATTTGTGAGAACGGCACAGGGCCAAGATCATTAATAAATGTACCTTTAACCTGTGAGGACAGCAAAGCACCCTGGCCTCATTCTAACTAGAACTGGGTGTGAAGCATGTAGTAGAAAGAGGTACAGGGTGCTTGTGGCCTTGCCCTGTTCTGTTTTATCAGAGGTTAGAGAATGAGCATGGACTGTGGTCATTCTACGTTATTGTGCTGAGAAGGAGACCAAGGACAAAGGGGAAACTCTCTAGGCAAGATGAGCACTGTGATCAGTACTTGGAGATAGGAGTTCATAGGACATTGTGAAAGAGGTTTAGGTATGGATAGAAGGTTCCCCAGGAATGTTGCAGGCAATGGGTGACATCAGAGCATGAAGGCTTTAGGCATCAGGTATGAGCTGGACATGGATCTTATAGGTGGGGAAACATCCCTGGTGGTTTTCTTTCCTCCCACCTGTCTCAACTCAGGTATGTGAACTGTGCCCAGAATGATGAAGAGTAGAACCTGTAGGGCTTTCATGATCACAGGCAGATTTTCTACCAAACCTACTGGCAGTTTGGGCCAAGGGTGTAAACTGCTGGTCTGGGATGGGATGAGTCTGGTCAGTAGATGGGTATCAAGTTGGGTAGCAAGTTGAAGAGACAGTGTGTGTCAGGGGTCAGTGAGTTCCCTTGTTCTTCTTCAATGTTGAATTCTCCTTGGAAATTTTCATGCTCTAACTCTTAGATAGAGTAAAATCTCAAATGAGATCCTTCAGAAATTAAGGATTTATTTCTCATGCCTTTGAAACAGGAATAAATTTTATGTTTTTTTTTTTTTTGGTTCTTAATTTTTTAATACTTCATGCACAAACTATACAACAGCTTGTAGTGTGGAAAGGCTTACAGGCACACAAACAAATAAAAAAACAAACCAAGTTTTTGAGCACTTACCATCTTTGTTACCAAAGCAGATTATTCTGACGTTTTCTGCTGTTTCTTCTTATTTTCCTTTATGTTTCTCAATGAAACGTGTGTTAATATGCATTTGGTTAATTGTCATGTTAGTTCCTGCTCTGTGCCACACAGAGTTCCCATAGCTTGGAATACAGACTGAACATAATAATAAAAATCATCACTCTTGAGCACTTCAAGGTGAAGGATAGAAGGAAAGGTGCACCCACATACATATAATCAAGCAGACAGGGCATAGAGTAAATGTGAGGGCAGGGCGTGTGGCAGACCCTCTGGGAGGGCTCTCTCAAGAGAGAACATTTACAGACAAATCTGATGTATTTGCAAAGAGGTGTTCTGTTTCAGATCTGAATGTGGACCACTCACATCTCAGCATGGAGGGTAAGTAAAGTTGTTTGTTCTTAGTTTTCTGATTCCATTAGTATTTATTTATCTGGTTCAAGTTTAGCTTTTGCTGATTCTTTGTTTAAAGTTCCATGTTTCTAAAGGATTCATTTCTTTGAGGTTGTAAAGAATTTATTGATTTCTTCGAGGTTGTCTAATTTGTTGACATATAATTGTTTATAGTATTTTTCTTATAAACTTTTGTGTTTTTTTTAGAGGAAATTGTCAGTTCTCCTTCATTTCTAACTTTATTTATTTGGTCTTCTCTTTTTCTTGATGATTCTGACTAAAGTCTTATGAAGTTTATTTATTTTTTCAAAGAGCTGATGACTCTGGCTTTCTCTTATCTTTTCTATTGGTGTTTAGATGTTAATTTGATTTTTTTCCACCCCGATCTTTATATTCCCTTTCTTCTAATCACTTTGGACTTTTCCCTTCAGTTAATTTAGGTTAAGAGGTAATTCTGTCTTTGAATTTTTTTGAGCTAGGCCTCTGTTGTCATACATTTTCCTCTTTAACTGTTTTGTACCATAAATTTTGAGCTGCAGTGTTTTCTTGTTTCTGTATGTCTCAAGATGTTTTATGATTTCTTCCTGGATCTCATTGTTAACTTGTTTATTATTGAGTAGCACTTGTATTTGTGTTTTTTTTAAGCTTCCTTGTAATTGATTTCTAGTTTCATGCAAATGTGACTGGAGAATAATGTTGATATAATTTAAATCTCATATTTCTCAAAACTTGTTTTGTGGTGTAATATGTTGTCTATCTTGGAGATGTTCTGTGCCCTTACAAAGAATATATATTCTCCTGCTTTTTAGTAAAATTTTCTGAAAAGACCAATTAAGTCTGTTTGGCTAAGGCATCATTTATGGCCACATTTTTTATTGTGGATTCTATGTCTTGGTGTTTCATCCACTGATGTTAATAGGGTCCTAAAGTTTTATTATTATTATCTAACTTTACCCAGCTTTATGTCTAGCAATGTTTGCTTTATGTAGTTATGTATTTCTATTTGGGTATAGATATACTTTCCAGATTTAAAGTCCTCCTTTGTATAGACCCCTTTATCAATATAAAGTATCTTTTTCTTTCATTGTTTCTTGTTATAGCATTTGTATTAAGTTTATCTTGTCTGATATCAGTATTGCTATCCTGGCTTATCTTTTTTCAACTTTCATTTGTATGATTTTTTTTTCAATTGATTTAATCTTACACTGTGTTTCTTTTGGTTTGAAGTGGATATATATACTTATGTATATGGGTTTTTTTTTAAATCTTTGCTCTTTTGAGTGTTGATGACACTATGTTGTGCTATGCTTAGGTTTATTACTTTTTTATTTCTTGGATTTCTCTCTAGATCATTGATTTGTAACTACCATATGCTTCTCTATATCAAGCTATGTTTATAGTAGTCTTTTTAAAGTTGATGTCATTTAGGTTTGTAAACATTTTAAAATGTTAGATAGATAATAGATAGATAGGTAGATAGATAGATAGATAAACATAGAATAGATAAAGGGAAAGATGAGTGTAAACATTGATAAGTAGATAACAGAGAGATATAAATGATAGGTAAAAGAAGGATAGAATCATAAAGGGATAAGTAAATAAACAGTCTATTGAAATTCTTAGATATATAATAATTACACAGATAAAGTTTAGATTAAAATTAGATATATATTGATCATTAGGTAGTGAGATAAATTGATATTTATAACCTTAGATTTTTAAAAGGATAAATATCAAAACAGTATGATAGATATTTAGATAAAAAAGATAGATATGATTAAGTTTAGACATAAATGATAAATACAGAGATAGTGATATAGATTAGATAAATACAAAGTAAAATAAATAAAAAGATGGAAATATATGTAGAAAGACAGACACTTAGACAAATAATTATAATGAAAATAACAAAGTATACATAGATATAACAATCAGTATATAAATTTATAAAGTTTGTGTTATAGAGAGATGTATTGTAAAATAAATATATAGAAAGTTATAGTTAGACTGTGATAGATAAATATAAAATGTGATAGAGAAATTGATAGTTTGCTGCATCGATAGATAGGTAGAAAAATATATAAGTAGATAAATACATATTTACAAGTAATATATAGATGATAAATAGACTAAATGATACATAGATAGATACGTAAATACATAGATAGATACATAGATAAATAAATAAATAAATAAATAGAGATTGACACTTATATAGATATTTAGATACACACAAAATTAGATTAATAGTTATAAAGATAAACTCACATTCTGTACATATATGTATTAGTGGTTAGGTCAATTAGAAAAGATTGGATTATACTGAGAAACATAGTACAAGAGATAGATAGAGGGAAAAATTGATGGATTTATTGATATATAAATAAATTAGATAGATAAAGATAGATGATAGAGAGAGAGAGAGGGAGAAGACAGTAAGATGGATGAATAAATAGATCACTATATAGAAATATAACAAAAGATAGACAAAAACATAGATCGATAATAAGGTATATATGTAAAATGAAAAAGACAGAAAAATTAAAAATACAAAAGAAAGGGTAGGCAGAGAGAGGAATAAAAATAGGAATTTTGATATATAATGGTTAAATAGAAGAATCGAATGTCGAGTAGGATGGTACATAGATATTTAGAAACAATACATATAAAATATTAAAATAGATAAATAATAGATTGTAGATAGATAAATCTATAGATAAATAGATGATAGATATATAGAAAGACAGATGATAGATACATACATACATACATATATATGTACATAAACATATATACATACATAGAAAGATAGAGATAGGTTCATTGATAGGAAGATTGAAAATGTTTCATACGAGAGTCATATTGATATTTAGGCTGAAAGAGAAACTGATAGTAGAAGTGATGTTTACCATTAAATTAAATTTAAAAGGTAGGTTTTATAAATAGTTTAATACTTAAGAAATATTTTGTTCAATAAAAAATTAAAAAACAGGTAGAGAAATAGATAGATGATAAAAACATAGATGTTAGATAGATACATAGATAAATGAGAGAAATAGATAGTTAATGATACATAAAAAATGAAAAATTAATCATTGTATCTTTAGATATATCTATTGTAAGGTATATTTGAGAGAGTATTAATTATAAATAAATATATACTAGAATTAATAGGTGTTAGAGAAATAGAGAGACAAATATATAGATAGATGATAGATAAATAAATAGATAAAATATATGGGTAGAAAGATTTGAATGAATAGATAAATACATCAATAGATACATAAATAAATGATAGATATAAGATAGATACATAGATATATAGAGATAAATAGATACATAAATACAGAGATAGATAAATACATAAGTTGATAGATAAATGATACAGAATGAATAAATAAATATATACATAAATAGATTAATTGATAGATGAGTTGACAATGAACAAAATGACATATACATAGATGTAAAGAATTTAGATAAACAGATATAAGATAGATAGATGGATAGATGATAGATAGTTAGATGGAAAGATAGATTAGATACATAGATGATAAATAGATAGAAAGGTGATAAATAGATAGATAAACAGATAGACGCATAGATACATACATAGAAACATAGATGCATAGATATTTATAAAATTAAACAATTAGACACCTTTAAATGATTGCTAACATTATTTACATAAATACATTAATTATTAAAAAATATAAAAAATTATGAAATAGAGACCCATTGAAGAACACACAGATAGTAGAGATGAAAGAACTGAATACAAAAGTTAGATAGATAGATAGATAGATAGATAGATAGATAGATAGATAGATATATGATAGATAGAAACTTTGAAAATAGAGATAGATGACATGTAGACAAAAAGGATAGATAGGTAGATATATGAATGAATAAATACATAAAAATATAAGAAAGATTTGAAAGAAAAAGATGAATGAATATGAATATATAGGGAACTGAAGAAATACAGTGAGATATAAAGATATAATTATATATGTATAAATTGATAAATAGACAGAAAAAAGATAAATATCAATAGATAGCTAGATAAAAAATAGGTAGGTTCAAACTTATTGTTTCTGAGATACTTTGTTCAATCAATTGTTAGACTTTTCATGAAAAAATAAAATAAATTGATATAGATAAATAAATGATAGGTAAATCCAAAAATATGTGAAAATATGGACAAATAATTGAAATGATGGATAAATTGATCAATGGACAGATAGATATACATAGAAAGATAAAACAATAGATGCATAAATAGATGAAACATAAAAAATAAATATTTACAATGATATATAGATGATCAATTCAAAGACAGATAAATATATAGAATTATAAATAGACAAATAAATAGATGAATAGACAAAAAAAGTGTGTGTGTGTATATATATTCACAGAGAGATAAGATAGATAAAGAAGTATTACATAAAAATACAGAATGATAGATTCATAGATGATAGCTAGCTACCTAGCTAGCTAGATGTAGCTTGCTAGATAGATAGATAGACAGACAGACAGATAGATAGATAAACAGACAAATAAAATAGATAGATGGATAAATAAAAGGATAGATGTATTCATGTATGGTTGGAGAGATGGAAGAATAGATAGATGACAGATATATATATATATATATAATGACAGATAGATAGTAGATAGAAAGAGAGATGAAAAGATAGATGTATAGTGATAGAAAGTTAGATAAATATGTAGATAGATGATAGATAGTAAAAAATATAAATAGATACATTAACAGATAAAAAATTATTATCATATAAATAGATAAAAAGATGATAGATTGACAAATAAATGATGGATGGGTCAATAGAGCAATGGATGAATAAAATTATAGATGTTAGATAGAAAATAAATTGATAAATAAATTAAGTGTTCATTAGATATATGAATTTATAAATAATTACACAGATATTTATTTTTTTAAAATAACATTTTTAAAAGATTTATCCATTATTATGTAGGTTAAAAATATTGTATCATGAAGATACACTGTTGAATCGAAAGAGAGATTCTCAAAAATAAATAAATGGGACTATATAGATAAGGAAAGCATTACATAAATTATACATAAATGTAAACATATGTAATAACTGGAAAGATAGATAAATAGAGGTTAAATGGTGTTATAGATAGATACATGGACAAATAAATAGTTCAAAAATAGATACAAAGAAAAATAAATTAGATACATAAATGAATAGATGATACATAGATTGATAGATAGATAGATAGATGATAGATAATATATGATAGATAAACAGATAGATGATAGAAAATGAATAGATAAATAGGTAAAAAAATAAATACAAATAAAGATGATAGAGAAATAGATAGATAGATGATAGATAGATAGATAGATAGATAGATAGATAGATAGACAGACAGACAAATAGATCCGTTGATTAGCAGTACTGATCACAGAGAATGCATGGACAGTAAGATTTTGATAAGGAGAGACAGAGAGTCAGATGATCTAACACAGATAGGTACATAGAAAGATGCATATATTGATTGATAATAAAAGACATAATAGGTCAAAAAACAGATATATTTATTGTTAGGTAGAAAAATATAATGAAAAAACTAAAGTTGTAGGTTAAATAAATAGAAAAAATGGTAAAATTTAAATATAAATTTAAAAACATAGCTAAATAGTAGCTAACTCTATAGATAGAACATATATGGATAGATAGATAAAATAATAGATAAATAGAAATAAATATTGATACATAGATAAAAACATACAAAAAAAACAGGAAAAATCAAAAGATATATAGATGTATACATCTATCATTAAGTAAGTTTAAAAATACTCCATTATAAAATAACAGATAGTAGCATACATAGATATTAGATAGAGACATGATAGATCAATGATAGGGAGATAGATTGACAGATAGATAAATAGACAGATAGATAGGTATATAGATATATACATAGATACATAGATGAATAGATAGTTACGTGAATGAAAGAAAAATTAATTCCAAAGAAAGGATGAAAAAGAACACTTACATGAGGATATTCAGAGAGTAAGATCCATAAACAGACAATCAGACAGATAAAAACACAGAAAAATATATGTATTGATGGATGCATAATCTATCGATGGATAGATAGAGTGGTTATTGGCCAAATGAGAAACATTTATTTTGAAAGGAAGAAAAGAAATAAATAAAAAAAGTTGGTCAATTGTTAAATAAATAGAAAAATAGTAAATTTTATGGATTAAGTATATAGTTATATTGTTAAGTAGTTAGAGAAATATGTACAAAATAGATAGATGGATGACACATAGATATATACATAGATGATAGATTATAGATAGAGAGGTAGATAAATAGATACATAAACACAGAGATATAGATAGATGATGGATAGATGACTGAATGAATAGAGGAATAGAAAAATAGATTAGATACACAGATGATAGATTAGATAGGTGATAGATAATAGATAGAGATATAGGTACATAAATAGATAAATATGACAAATTGATGTTAATAAATCATTCTTTAGATATAGTGGCAATTAAAAATATTTATAAAATGAAACTAACATATTGTACATGATTTATCAAACATTAAATAATTTAAAAACATTGTTTCAGAGAGATAAATTGTTCAATCAATAGAGAGATTATTATAGACAGATAAGTTAATATAAATATGTGAATACAAAAATAGATGATTGATAGATAAATAGAACAAGATAGATACAAAGACAGAAACACAGTTAAAATATAGAAAACTAAAATTATTGAAGATAGATAAAAAGATAAATAGATATAGATAAATACAAAACTAAAAAGATAAATAATAGATAGATAAAAAATGGATAGATGAATGGATCAAGATATGGATGAATTGATGGGTAGATGGATGAAATGATAGATTATATAGATAGTAGATAGTAGATAATAGACATATATAGGTAGATGATAGATAAAAATAGATATTAAGAAAAAAACATAAATGATTAGATAGTGAAATTAATACTTAGATATAATTAAATGGATATGAGAGAGAGAAAGATACATAGATAAATAGAACACAAATAAAGACTAAGATACACAAAGTCAAGTATTAGTAGTTAGAGAAAGATAAAGGTCATTTGATATATTGAGAGATAAATTAATAAAGATACATTCAGAAAATAGATTGGTAGAAAAATAAGTGATAACAGAAAAATAAGTGATACATAAAAAAATAACAACATGGATAGAGAGATGATAGATAGAAACATAGTTAAAGGGATAGATAGATAGATAAATAAAAGATAGATATACAAAGAAATAGATAAATAGATGATAGATACAAAAATAGATGATAAATAGAATTATGAAAAAATATATAAATTTTTAATAGATCGATGATAGATACCTACATACATTGCTTTATAGATACTTGGTAGATAGAAAAACAGAAAAATGTACAACTAGATAGATAAATTGATAGATAAAAAATATATTCAAATACAGATTGATAGAAGATAAAAAAATGAGAGAAATAGATATATGGATAGATAGATACATGATATACATAAAAATAGATAAATATATAGAAAGATGATATATAAGTAGATACATAATACAGAGATAGATAGATGATAGATAGATAGATAGATAGATAGATAGATAGATAGATAGATAGATAGATAGATAGATAGATGAATGGATGAATGGTTGGATGAATGCTTAAATGCCATTTTCAACTGAAGACAAAACAAAGTTGTGTGGGTGATGGGGGGTGAGATGGGAGCGGAGAAAGGAATCCGTTATGGGAAGTTACCAGGAAAAGCATAGTAAACAAAAGTAAGTTTTATTATGCAGCTTGAAATCAGTGCCTTCTCCTTTGATATGATTCTTTTGTGATTTAGAGTCATCCTTCTCTTCCTGGTACAGAAAGGAGACACCTTTACAAATGGAGATTTCCTTTAGAAATGTCAATTTTTCTTGCAAAAGATTAATTTCTACTCTGTTTTCAGAGCTTCTCCTGTGTCTTCTATTTCTCAAAATAATCCATATGCCTAAGAGGCATATTTTGGGATGGCATATTCTACTACCTTTTGTGGCTATGATTAATAATGTAGCTGTGAGCATTTGCATATGTGTTTCTACAGATATATGTCTTCATTTCTCTTGGGTCAATACTGAGGAATGGAATGGCTGGGCCAAATGGTAAATATATATTTAACATTTTGAGAACTGTTAAACAGTTATCCAAATTAGCTATACCATTTTGTATTCCCAAAGGTAATGTATGAGAATTCAAATTTCTCTACATCCTTATCAATACTTGTTATTGTCAGTTAACAATAAATTAACAATAAATATAGTAGTACTTTATTGTAGTTTTAATTTGTATTTCCTTATGACTAATGATGTTGAATATCTTTCCATATGCTTATTGACCATGAATATCTACTTGGGTGAAATGCTTATTAAAACCTTTTGCTCATTAAAAAAATCAGTTTATATTTTTATGAGTTGTAAGAGTTCTTTACATATTCTGGGTACAAGTTCTTTATCAGATATATGATTTGCAAATATTTTCTCCCAGTCTTTGGCTTGCCTTTTTGTTTTTTCAATGTTATCTTATGAGAAACAAAGTTTTTAATTTTGATAAAGTCCAATTTATCAATATTTTTCTTTTAAGGATCATATTTTTGGTGTCATGTCTAAGAAATCTTTGCCTAATCCATGTTCACAAAGACTTTTCCTCTTTTCTCTGGAAGTTTTATACTTTAGCCCTCAAATTTAGGAAACTGATTTATTTGAGTCAATGGCATGACTCCATGCCTAAAAGACTTGAAACTCATAAGACACCAGTATTTCTCTCTCAAAAGTCACTCTGAAGTAGCATCATTCTCTCAGCACCAGACCTCAGATGATTCGCACCTGCCTCTTTGACCTTCCACGGGATTCAGTGAGGGAGAATTGAAAAATCAACTAAAGTGCTTGGAGCGCTGATGAAAGTTCTCCCTAAACCCCAGAAGAAACTGAGGATGAGTCTCAAGAGAAAACTGTGACAGCCGAGGCCCTCCTAGGCTCTGTAGGGTCCGGCAATGAGCCCCTTTCTAAACTCCAGCTGCCAATGCTCTCTTCTCTCTCATGCTCTTCAGAGAACCTCCTAAATTCCAAACAACCTAATCCCCCTAAAGCCTCTAAACTCACCATGTTTGTCTCAGGGGCTTTGGTTATGTTGCCTCCTCCCTCTGGAATGCCTTCCCACTTTCTTCTGCCTGTCCATAGCCTGCCCATCTATCAGTACCTAACTCCAGTTCTCCCTCTTCCTCAGCATAGATGATAGGACTTTCCCTTTTCTATCCCTCTGAGGAGAGAAAGCACAACAAAGGCCATGGAGAATCATTTAGGTTTCCCGTCATGCAGATGAGATCTTGATTATGTTGTGATTATATTGTGGTATTTTTTTTTCTGTATACCTAGTGGGCATACAGAAATGGGAGGCTAAACTGGATTAAACTGTTTTGCTAACCTAAATTAGAATCTTTCCTTGTTGGGCCTTTCAGAAGGCTTTCTGAGGACTGGGAAATATAGAGCATGGATCAGTCCCATCAATAAGACTGGGAAACTGAGACAGAGTGATGAGGGATCTGGAGTGATACTAACGGTTAGTGTAGGAATGAGGCAGGGCATAGAGGCTTTGGCATACTTTACTCTCTCCATTACAGCACATATTGTCTCCTGAGTTGAACATTTTGATCCTATTAAACAAAATAAGATGTGAATAAAATATACATATGTCAATGTTTTGGCATCACATGCTTTTTTTGCCACTCTAGAAGTGTTACCACGTTTCATGACATTCAAAATGAATTTAAGTTTGGCGAGGTGGTTAAAATCTTGATTTTTAAAGTAAGGAAAGTCTATCTGTACTTGGGCGAGTTAATTAACCTCAGTGTTATGGTCTGTAGATAGAAATTACTAATCCCTCCCTCACTGGTATATGTCATGAGTAATTAAATGAGATGATGCATTTAAAGCACTTGGAAGAGTGCCTGGCACACAGTAAGTACTCAATAAATGTTAGTTGTTGTAACTGTTACTAAACCCATTACTATGTGAGCCTCTTTTTAGTCCTTAATTGTTCAGCTCAGCTTCAATGAGCCTGCTCATATGGCTTCCTGAGGAGACCTCGACATCTGTTAAAACAGCAAGCTCAGTCCTGGTAGGGTCCAGTTCCATGCAGTTTGTGTTTGTCAATTTTTTTCTTGATATATCTTCTGACTAAAACTTCTGTCTCCAGGATTGCAACCACATCCTTTTAGCCTTTACACTCATTTAAGATATGACTTTCAAAACTGATATTTTAGTTCATTGTCTGATGACAATATTAGGTCAGAGAATGGACAGACCCCTTATATGTTCTATGATTTCCTGATAACTCAAGTCTGAAATCCCCATGCTGCAGGGGCCAGAGCAGTTAGGTCAGGTAGAAAAGCACCAAGCCCCAAAATTTATATCCCTTTTGAAAGAGAGATCTTTCTTCCTTTAGTTTCTACAGCAAAAAATTGCATCTTAGGAATCAAATGATTTGAAATGTGTCATGATAAAGGGGTTTAATGTATATAAACTACATTAGATTCAAAGCTATTTACATCTCTGGAACTCTTTCAAGTCTAAAGAAGGAATTCATCAGGAATAGACTTGCTCCAGTGTGTCATGGCATACAATTTTATTTCAACAGAGATGATGCTAATTGACACTGATTCTTCTCCAATGCAGAATGATAAATATAGCCCCATCACAGTTCTCATTCGAGGCACATTTTAAGCATGGCCATTCAGTATGTTGAAATCTGTTTCAAAATTTCAATATTCACTTTTCACTCCTGTTCACTCTCCTGCCATTCATTTATTTATTTGATAAACATTTATGGAGCTCCTACTGTGTTCTAGCCATGGTCCACTATGCTGGAGATCATGTTGAACTAAGTGTTCTTTCCTCCAGTCTAGCAAGGAGATAGTCAATAACAACACAAAGTTAATAAACAGGAATACTTTAAGATAGCAGGAGCATTATTCAGAGAATTAGAATAGGAGGATTCGATAGAGAGTAACTGGGTGACTGCTTTATATCAGGCTGTCAGCACAGCATTCTCTGAGGAAGTAAATGACAAAAATCTTCCTGGAGGGGGAAAACAATCTAGATCCAAGGCTCTAGGACTTGAATAAACTTGATATTCTCTCCCATCTTTCCTCTATTCTACCACATTATACCATAAACTCTAAATAGTAAAGAACCGAATGATTTATTGTTATGATAAGAAAGTGATTTCTTCAGCAAAACTTACCTCCGTTAGTTTTGTTAAACTTTCTAAAGAGTAAATCAGAATTTTTCAGGAAATTTCTACAATCTCTATTTTAATGAGTGTACCCACTATATCCATTTGTTTAAATAGAAACCTGGGGTTCATTCAAGACTCTGACATTTGATTAAGATTTTTGTTTAGTAAGCTGGCTATTTTTTATATTTTTCTAGTTGAAAAAGATAAATGTGATCACATTATCTGACATAGCCTAAATAATTTCTTCTTTTTCAGTCTTCAACTTAGACATCCCATGAGTGGAGAGTGTGTACAGGCATGCCTCGTTTTGTTGTGCTTCACTTTATTGTGCTTCATAAGTATTGCATGTTTTTACATATTGAAGGCTCTTAACTAGCAAAAAGATTACAACTTACTTTATTGTGATACTCACTTTATTGTGGTGGTCTAGTACCAAACTTGCAATATCTTGAGGTATGCCTGTATTAGTTAGGAAAAGTGAGGCTAGATTATAACAAACAAATTCTACACCACAGTCCTATGATTCTCCTTCAAGTGGTCACTCAGGGATCCACATTTTTTTCATCTTATATTGCTGCCATCTAGATTCACTGTAGAAGAGAAAGTGAGAACCTGGACAATTGCACAAGAAATTTTGTGGTCAAAGCTGAGAATAACATACATAATTTGTACCCTACCATATTAGGTAGAATCTAGTCATGTGACCCCTATCTAATAAGTGTTTTCAAAGATGGCTGGGAAATGTAGTTTCCCAATATGCATGGGAAATTTGTAAATAACATGAGATTTGGTGAATTCTGGGTTAGGTTTCCTTCTTTGGATGTAACACAAAGTCTGATTCATGGTAAGTAAGCACTGAATAAATGTTTTTGGTTGAATGGAAGGAAGGATGAATAGATTGTAACCTAAGCTCTTGCAGCTAGTAAAAGGGTGAATTAGGATAAATATGTGTTTAATTAATTAACTAATTAATAGGAAATTCCATATTAATTCTCAGGATGCCCTAGAATTATAGGAAGAAGGCAAAACCACATTGTTCAAAAATAGACTAGATTGGGATCCCTAGGGAATTCTTTTTATTACTTTATATTATTTTAACATACAACTTTACCAGATAAAGTCATTCCACTCCCTTTCCTCAGAATCACTCTGGCAATCACTCAGTAGTTGTTTCAAAGATTAGGAAATTATTCTGAAGTCAATGTGGCCTTTCGATGGCATTGACTTTGGCTCCCCTCACCATCTTTCTCAGTGTTGTCGTAAGATCATTTTTAAGTCCCTGAAATTGACTGCCAAACTCATTATGAAGCCAGCACACCACAATACCAAAATCACATAAGGGAACTATCAGAAGATAAAATTACATGACAATATACATGGATACAGATACAAAAATTATTTTTTCCCTTTAACGTTATTGAGATACAATTGTTATACAACTTTATTTAAGGTGTACAACATTTTGGTATGATACATTTGTGTATTACAAAATGATTTAACACCATAGCATTAGCTGACACTTTTATCCTGTCAAGCAATTATTTTTTTTAATTAGAGCCATTATGCTTTTGTTCTTAGCAACTCTGATGTTTATAATACAGTAACAGTTAACTATAATTTTTATGCCACGCATTAGACTTTCGGTTGATTTTTCACTAGATGCAAGTGTATGACTTTAAAGAACAACTCCCCGATTACCTCACCCTACAGCCCTTGCT
Source organism: Rousettus aegyptiacus (assembly GCF_014176215.1). Taxonomy (NCBI): domain Eukaryota; kingdom Metazoa; phylum Chordata; class Mammalia; order Chiroptera; family Pteropodidae; genus Rousettus; species Rousettus aegyptiacus. Next base: position 1,113,960 of record NW_023416294.1, on the reverse strand, counting down.
CACCTCCATTCTACTCTGTATTTTATGAGGTTTTTTTTCCGTCTCCCACATGTAGGTCATATGAAACAATATTTGTGTTGTCTGATTTCTCTCCCTTGGCATATCATCTCAAGGTCCAGCTGTGTTTTTGCCAATGGCAGAATTTCCTTCTCTCTCGTGGTTCAGTATTCCATTGTACATGTACATCACATATTCTTTATCCATTCGTGAATGATAGACACTTGGGTTATTTCCATATCTCTGACCATTGTAAATGATGCCACTCACATATATGTGAGTGGGGAAATTTCTTTCATATAGTGATTTCATAGGTGGGATTGCTGGATCATATGATTGTACTGCTTATCTAGGTGATTTTGATAGAAATATTGGAATACATTTGACATGTAACATAAAGTAAATTTAATGTACTTATTAATTCGATAAATATTTATATACCATTGACCCTTGAACAATACAGGTTTGAACTGTGTGGGTCAGCATACATGGAAATTGTTTTCAGTAAATGTCATTTCACCTCTAACACCCTGGGTTTTATAGCCACAGATTCATCCAACGACGAAGCAGAAACAGCATTTTTTTGGCCCACCTTAGGAATCTGCTGATGCAGGGGCTGACTACATGTGTTGTTCTTTGCCATTTTAAATAAAGGCCCTGAGTATCCACACATTTTAGTATCTGTGGACATTCTTCACCCTATGCACTGCACATAGTAAGGGACTAGAGTTAGTTTTGGGGAAATTCAATTATATTCAGATTTCAGACTGCGTGAACAGTTGGCACCCTCACTCCCACATTGATCAAGGGGCAACTGCATTACAATATAGTTACCATGTCGTGTTTGCTAGCATAATTCATCATGTTACATAAGTATCATATCTGTATTGTGCTGAGAACAGTTAAGATCTACTATCTTAGCAATACTCAAGGATATAAATAAAGAATTGTTAAAGATAATCGTAACGTCGTTCATGAGATTACAAGCACTAATTCATAACTGCCAGTTTGTACACCTTGATTAATGTCTCCAATTGCCCCCACCCCACAGGCTCTGGGAAACACAGTTTTATTGTGTTTCTAAGTATTTGTATTTTTTTTCTTTGCTTTATCTTTTCTTTTGCAAAAACAGATTTTATGCTTATATGTAAATATCACTTATATGTAAATAATGTTTTATACTGCTTGCATCTTCAGGAATCATCAAAATTCTGACAAATTATAGGAGTTCCTTCTTTTTTAAGACTAGATAATATTTATTTATACAGGCCATATTTTCTTTTTTTAGGTCTTTAATTTTATGTTTGTATGTATGTTTTATTTATTTATTTATAGATATATAGTACATTGGCATTTATAAATTTGATGAAGTGCCCCTTCAACCCCATGAGTCTACTACCGCCTGGTGCTATGCACAGCTATTGCAGTATTATTGACAATATTCCCTATGCTGTACTTCACATCCCTGTGACTATTCAGTAATTGCCCATTTTTACTTCTTATCCCTTTTGCTTTTTCATCCAGTCTCACAAACCACCTCTGCTCTCTGACAACCATTAAAATATTTTGTCTCTGAGTCTATTTTCATTCTGTTTGTTCATATCTATTGTTCCTTCAATTCTACATACAAGTGAAATCATATGGTATTTGTTGTTCTCTGTCTGACTTATTTCACTTAGCATAATACCTTCTGGGTCTTTTCTCATTGTTGCAGATGGTAAGATTTCATTTTCTTATGGTTGAATAATCTTCCTTTGTACATATGTACCAACTCTTCTTTACATATTCATCCAACATAAACATTTAGGTTGTTTCTGTGGGGGCACTGCTTGATACAGTAAAAAAAAAAATAGCTCTTTTACTGAAGTTCAGTAATCTACCAATAAACAACAAATAAATAAACACAGGACAATTCAATTAAAGTAGGTAAATAATACACTCAAAAAATAATTTCAGCAGAAAGATGAAATCATAAAAAAGAACAAAATGAAGATTCAGGAGCTTAAAAAAAACAATAAATGAAATTTTTAAACTTTTGAATGCAGGAGAACATCAAAAGCAGACTCTATCAAGAAGAAAAAAGTACTCTGTGATTAATAGTCAAGATCCTTGAAATGACCCAGTTAGAGGAAAACATGAAAAATTAAATAAACTACATGTAATCCACATGGTACCAGTAAGAGAAACATTCTACACAACTCTGGGGTCCAGTGTAAAAAAGATAGAAGAAGAAGAAGTAAAAGAGAAATTTAATTTTAACAAGGAATGGCTGAAAACTTCTCAAACCCAGGAGGTGACTTGGACACAGATGACAATGAAACAAATTTGTCATCTCAAAGTTTCTACTTAAAACAACATCCCTAAGATACATTAAAATAAAATAGTGTAAAATCAAGGACAAGTAGAGGATTAAAACAGCAACAAAACAAAACAAAACAAATAAACAAAACCCCTTCTCACTCACAGAGAAACTTAGAAGGCTTTCAGCAGATTTCTCACCAGAAACTTTGCAGGTAGGTGGAGGGTATATGATATTGCAAAGTGCTGAAAGAACACAAACTGCCAACTAACGACCCTTTCAGTGACAAAGTTGTTCTTTACAATGGGGTGTGATAAAGAATTTCCCAGACAAACAAAGTTGAGAGAATAATACAATGCTACTAGATCCTCCTTACCAGAAATACTGAGAGGAGTTCTTCAAGAATTGAAAAACAGCTAATTAGTAACCAGAAAACAGAGAACACACTAGTAAAGGTAAGTACATAGTAAGACTGAGAATATTCTGATAACTGTAATTTGTGGTGCAGGGACTACATAACCATTGTATAAAAGTTGAGGATTCAAAGAATCACATACGCAATGGGGAAAGGAGACCAAGGCACAAACAGAAAAAATGGACAACTGTACATATGTGTATATGAGTGTATAAATATGTGTGGATGGTCTATCTATATCTATATATATGTATATCTATATCTATATATCTATATATCTATCTATCCTTTACATATTCATAATGGTAACCACATGCCAAAGATTTAGAACTGTTGTATATAACATAAGACAAGTAGGACCAGAGGGAAAACCTGTAAAAGCCTACGAAAATAAATAAAACAGAAGCACAAGGGCAAGGAAGCAATGGAAACACCAAGCTACGAGAAAGCATAAAAGATAAAATGGCTATAAGAACACCTCATATTTCAATAATCACCCTAAACGTAAATGGACTGAACTCACAAATAAAGTCACATAGTTGCAGAATAGATCAAAAAACAAAACCCAACCATTTGCTGCCTGCAGGAGACACATCTCAGCTCCAAAGACAAAGATAGACTCAAAGTGAAAAGATGGAAAATAATATTTCAAGCAGATGGAATTCAGAGACTTCAAAATACAAAAGATAAAGAAAGATACTGAGGGACACTTCATAATGATAAAGAGAGTCATGTACCAAGAAGATATCACACTTATTAATATTAATACTGTCAATCGGGGAGCTCTGAAATATGTAAAGCAATTACTAACTGAACTAAAGGGAGAAACAGAACAAAATGGGGACCTAAATACCCCAGTGTAAGATACGGACAGATCATCCAAACAGAAAATCAATAAGAAAAAAAATCTTTGAATGACACATTAGACCAACTAGACATAATCAACATATACAGAGCCTTCCATCCCAAAACAGCTGCTTATTCATTCTTTGCTAGAACACGTGGAACATTCTCAAGAATCAACCACATACTGAAACACAGAAATAGCCTCAACAAGTATAAATGCATTGAAATCATAATGCTTTGAAACTAGGATCAACTGCAAAAAAATCAGGAAGAGCCACAAATACATGAAGATTAAATAATATGCTACTAAAGAATAACTGGGTCAGAGAAAAAAGAAAAAGAGAAACCAAGAGATACATAGATACAAATGATAATAGGAATACTATATATCAAATTTTGAGACATAGTAAAAACAGTCATAAGAGGAAAGTTCATATCATTACAGGCCTATCTCCCAAAACAGTAAAGACCTCAAAAAAATGACCTAACACATCATCTTAAAAAAAAAGAAACCTAGAAAAGGAAGAACAAATAACACCTAAAGTCAGCAGAAGAAAAGATATAATCAAAACTAGAGCAGAAATAAATGAAATAGAAAACAACAACAAAAACAATAGGAAAAATAAATGCAACAAGGAGCTAGCTGGTTTTTTGAGAAGGTTAATAAAACTAACAAAGCCCTGGCTAGAGTCACTAAAGAAAAAAGAGAATGAACACAAAAAAACAAGATCAGGGAAGAAAGAGGGGGAATTATGACTGACAGCACAGAAATACAAAGGATCATGCAAGAATACTGTGAAAAATATATAAAACCAAATTTAATAATCTAGAAGAAATAGACTAGTACATAGAAAGATACAAACTTCCTAGGGTGCATCAAGAACTGGAAAGTCTAATAGACCAATCAGCAGTATGAAAATTGAAACAGTCATAAAAAAAAACTTACCAAAAAGTAAAAGTCCAGGACAAGATGGCTTCACCTGTGAATCTACCAAATATTCAAATAACATTTAATACCTATTTTCCTCAAATCTTCCAAAAAATTGAAGAGGAGGCAATACTTCCCAACTCATTTATGAAGCCAATATTACTCTGATACCAAAGCCTATGAAAGTTAAGACAAAACAAGAAAATTAATATCTCTCATGAACACAGATGCAAAAATCCTAAATAAAATAATAGTGAACCAAATACAGCAACATATTAAAAAGATTATATACCTCAATCAAGTGGGCTTCATCCAAGGGGCACAAGGGTGGTTCAACATATGCAAATCGATTAATGTGATACATCACATAAACAAATTAAAAAATAAGAATTATATAATTATATCAGTAGATGCAGAAAAAGGCATTAACAAAATACAGCATTCATTTATGATCAAAACACTTAACAAAATCGGTAAAGAAATAAAGTACCCTAACATAGTAAAGGCTATATATGACAAACACTCAGCCAACATTATACTTAGTGGCGAAAAACTAAAAACCATCTCTCTAAGATCAGAAAAAAGGCAAAGCTGTCCACTAACCAATGCTATTCAATATAACATTAGTGGTCCTAGCAAGTGCAATCAGGCAAAAGATATAAAAGGCATTCGAATAGGATATTAAAAAGTCAAACTCTCACTATTTGTGGATGACATAATTCTCTATATAAAAATCCCTAAAAACTCCACAAGAACACTATTAGAAACAATAAGCAAATACAGTAATGTCTCTGGATATAAAATCAACGTTCAAAAATCCATAGCATTCCTATACTCTAATAAGAAGCATCAGAAATATAAGTGGAAAAAGTAATTCCTTTTGCAGTCGCAACAAAGAGAATAAAATACCTAGGAATAAATCTAATAAAACACGTGCAGTACCTATATAATGAAAATTATGAGATTCTATTAAAAGAAATCGAAAAAGATACAAGAAATTGGAAAAATATTCTGTGTTCTTGTATTAGAAGAATCAACATAATTAAAATGACCATATTACCTAAAGCATTATACAGATTTAATGTAATCCCCATCAAAATCTCCTAAGCATTTTTTAAAGAAATAGAACAAAAATTCATCAGCTTTGTATGAAAGTACAAAAGACCTCGAATTGCCAAAGCCATCCTGATAAAAATAAAAGAAGAACGAGGCTGGAGACCACTCCACCTGACTTCAATTATACTACAAACTAGCGGTAATCAAAATGACATGGTATTGGTAGCAAAACAGACATACAAGCCAGTGCAATAGAATCAGGAGTCCAGAAGTAAACCCATGTTTATATAGGCAAATTATTTTTGACAAAAAAAAAAAGACAAAAATGTACAGTGGAGAAAGGAAAGCCTCTTGAAAAAATGGTTCTGGAAAAACTGTAATCCCACCTGCAAAAGAATGAACCTAGATTGTTATCTATCACTACTCACCAAAATTAATTCTAAATGGATTAAGGACACTTAAGTTTGCAGCATAAGAAAAGAGAAATTTCAAAGGTCTGGATGTGGAATCTGTCTGGCTCTGGAATCTGAAGACATCTTCTGATAAGGTGTTGCACAGGATGACCCTTGAAACGGCCCTGTCCTAGACTCGGGGGAACCTCAGAAGAACAAAAAGGGAATCGATTCCTGAGTAATCTTAACAAATTTGTCTCTTTGACCTCAAAGAGGAAGATAGTTTTGTGTTTGTTTTGCTAGTTTGTTTAAAACTGTATTTGTTACTCATTGTATCTGTGTCTTGCCTGGCAGGAAGGCATGGAAACCAATTCTGACTGTAACTCAGCAGACCGTGGAGGACAGGCAGTAGAAACTGAGAAAACTGAACTCTACCTCGCTTAAGGTAGCTGTTCACCTTATCTCACCCATGCTGAGGAGAACTCCCATTTACCCCTTTGGAAATGCTTATATTCAAGGTCCAAGGCACAGTGGGAATTCTGTCTGGCCACCCAAGCCTTCCTGCTGTATTGTCTGTTGTGTCTGACTTGGCCCTGGGCAAACTTAGGACACAAGGTCTGTCAAATTGCTAGATCTTGTAGCTGTTTGTTCTCTATCAGAGTGATCTTGTCCTAGGACTTTTTTAGAGGTAAATAATTACTTTAATTGGTATTGGCCTTAATTATATGAATAATTCCACCTCTATACCCCAGTGTAGTCCCCTGGACTGCATCTTAGATGATGTGAATACCTTTGACCAACCCTAAGCACTCATTGGAGAAAAAGAAGAAAGATACAAATAAATAATTCAGAAATGAAAGAGGGAAGTTTAGGAAAGATACCACTGACATGCGAAGTACCATATAAGAATACTTTGAAAGATTATACGCCACCAAATTCAATACCTAAAATAAATGGATATATGCTTATAAAGATACAACATTCTAAGACAGAATCATGAAAATCTAGAAAATCTCTGCAGAGCTATCAACAGTGTGGAAATTGAAATGAACATCACAACACTCCCAAAATGTACAATTCAGGCCCCAAAGGCTTCACCAGTGAATTTTACCAAACATTCAAAGATGATATTATACCTGGTTTTTTTGTTCAGACTTTCCCAAAATATTGAAAAAGAGGAAATTCTTCCTTACTCATTTTATGAGGCAAACTCTAATCTGAGACCAAAACCTGGCATATATAGCACTAAAAATTAAAATCACAGGCCAATATCTCTGATGAATATAAGGCAAAAATTCTCAAGCAAATGCTATCAAATCAAATACAATAAATAGAAAAGATTATACGTCACAGTCAGGTGTGGTTTATTCCGAGGCACCAGGATGGCTCAACATTTGCAAATGGATTGTTGTGATACACCACATCCTCAACCATATGATTGTATCAATAGATGCAGAGAAAACATTTGACAAGATGCAGTATCCACTGATGATTAAAACACTTCATAAAATGAATATAAAATAAAAGGAATAAAGGATATAAAGGCAATGTTCAAAAGCTTTTTGCTAATATTGCACTTAATTATAAAACTAGTATTCCTCTAAGATCAGGAACAACAAGGTTCTTGTTCTTATCACTCTTATCATTCTACTCTTGCCACTTTTTGTCGACATAGTGTTGGAAGTGCTAGCCAGAGCAATAGGGAAGGAGCAGAAGACATCCAAATTGGGAATGAAGAAGTCAGATTGTCACTTTTTGCAGATGATGTGATTCTCTACATCAAAAAACCTGAAGTCTCCACCGAAGATCTATTAGAAACAATAAAATAATACAGTAAAGTCAGGAGGAAAAAAAGCCCCTTCTTTTTATCTGTGGTTTAATCCTCCACTTTATCCACTCTGTTTATTCCCCCTAATAAACTCTTCATCCCAAATAATGTGTTCTTCATTTCTGATTGGCTCACCTTTATAATGCCCACTTCCATTTTTATGTTTTTATCTTTTTGTTAAAGTTCTCACTGAACTCATCTACACTTTCCATAAGTTCATTGAGCATCTTTATAACCAGTATTTGGAACTCTGCAGCTGTTAGATTGCTTGACTCCATTATTTGTGGATCTCTTCAGTTCTCTCATATGGTTTCTGCTTCTTTTTCTTCCTATTTTGGCTGCCTTTCTAAGCAAAGCTCCTAAGTCTCCTGGTCTTAGCATGCCTTTGTTTAGTAGGTGTCCATGGCACAGTCCTAAGAGGGTTACTGCTGCAAGATCACCCTGGCCTAGGCCCCTTCGAGGCCAACTTTAAGATTCAGCAAGCAATCCACAGATGCTCTGCCACTAAGGTCAGCTGCCATCTGTGTGAGTCTTGGCGCTGCTCAGCAAGAAGTACTGGACTCACCATGGATACACCTGATGTGTCTCATGCGGGGTCTTGAGTTAGAGGGAGTTTCAGGAAGTTCTCTGGGTGGAATGATCTCTGTTACCCAATTTAATAGTGTCTCAACTATGGTGGTGCTACAGCCTCAAACTGGGAGATGGGTATGGCTCTGCAGAGGAACAACAGATACCTGTAGCACTTCTGTCCAGGTGAGAGCCTTGCCTCTGGCCCTCGCTCTGACAACTATGTCTCCACCTATAAGTCCCTAGTGCCCCCTTGCACAGAGTAAGCAGGTCCATCACCACGAAAGTCTACTTCTGGATACAGTTTTCTTTTTTTTAAGGGGCATCTGCAGCTGCCAGCAGTCTCAGCCTGTGTTCCACTCAGCTGCTCAGGTTTTTGCTCTCTGCTACTTTCTACTTTTGCAGGGTGGTTAATTATTTCTCTCCCTAGTTGTAGTGCTTCTGTTCATCTAGAGTGCAGGCAACTTTGCTTGCTATTTGCTCCATGATTCTGTCACAACTTGGATTTGATCTCAAGAGCAATTAACAAAGATGTTATCATATACGTCATTTTTCTCCGCTTTACATGTTACTTTTTATTTCTTCATTCAGCAGTTAAATTTTGCAATTTTCTATGATAAAAACAATTATTGAAAGTTTTAAGGAATAAAGGAGGAAGAGAGGTGTCTCCATTCCTCTCCACTGAGCTTCTTTAAAGAACATAAGTGGGCTCACTGTGAAGTGGGCTCACGCTCTGCATTGTATGAGCTTGCTCGTGTCCTTGGGGTTAAAATAGTCTGCTGTATGGAAAAGCAACAAGAGAGGGAAAGGTTATGGAACTTGTGACTCTCCAGGCCAGGCCAGCCATTTTCCAAAAATTCAAGAGACATACTTAAAATAAATGGGAAGTGAGAATCGCAAATCAACAGCAGGAAGAATACTGACAACTCATAGCTATCCAAACTTTCAGAAAAGAGAATAAGTATGCTATCACCAATCCTCTTGATTATTAAAAGAGCTTAAGAAATGAACACATTAACACTTATTTGGTGAAAGCTGAGAAAAACTAGGTTTACCAGAAGGATATAATAATCGACCAAAGAAAATTGATCAGAAACATATTTACATTTATGAATATTTATCTTAGATTAAGGGGATACTGTGAACATATTTACCTAAGATTGAAAAAGATGTCCAGTAAGTTTCACATATACTATCCTACACAAGAGGGAAAAGCTTGTTCGATTGTGACATCAGTCAGGTAGTCAGTTTGGAAACACTAACAGATCTCAAACTGTGCTGGTTAGGTATGCTGTAGGCCTACTTCTCCCTAACACCACAGCCACTAATGGATGGATTCTTACTGGTGCTCTGGGTGTCACCCATCATGCAGCTGTGCCTCTTCTATGTCTCCAGCATATTTTCTACACAATCAGTGGACAAGAAGAAGGAGAGGGTGAGAAAGAGAGGACTCTGTGCACCATGCTAGGAAGTAGCCCCAATTCCTCCATTCCCACCCCATAGGCCAGAACCACATTTCAAACCCACATTTAGCTGAGAAAGGGACAGGGAACTGAGGCCTAACATCAGGCAGAAGGAGTCATCAAGAAAGTATGGCTGGTACGAGTACCAGACAATGCCAGCAGTCTCAACCACAACGAAACACAGTGATAACTGTGTCCACGCTGCTTTGACTAATACGTCTTATATTGGACACTGATTGACGTGACACCCAATATTTTATAAACAACATAATCGAAAGCCTAGAAGTGTTCTTCCAATTTTCAGACACATGCATGTGGGAAAAAAGATCTAATAAAGTAGGTCAGTGGCTAGCAAAGTGGTTCTGTAAGAGGCTATCTAGTGACCAGTTGTAGGCGTTTTGATCCTTAGGGCAAAGAGTCTCTGTCCTTGATACAGAACTCTGCCATCACAAGACAAAAGCAGCCATAAACTGTACACAAACAAGAATGCGTGACTCCATTCCAAAACCTGATTTACAGAAAAAGAGGCAGCTGCCCAGGCTTAGTCTGCAGGTTGTAGTCAATCTCTGGACTAGGTGACATAGTGAGAATTCAAATAAATTGTATAATGGGTCCAAAACTAACAAGGTTATATTTCACACAGCTGCACTTAAAATTCTTTATGCAAATTGAAAAGAAAGGCCCTCTGTGTACAAAGTAATGATGTCGTTTTCGTGTAGAATATCGTTATACAAACAACTTCACAAAAAACTTAAAAGCAGTTAAGAGTGTGGCCTGGCTACTTAAGTGTCATGAAAATGGGAACATGGCTCATTGCTGCTTCCCTTGGGGAACAGCAACTAAGTGTCTCCCAAGAAGTGATTATTCTGTGAGTTACCAAGGTCCCACATTGGAGACTTGGCCCAGACACTGGATTCTTCCCTCAGGAAAAGGAAAGTTCATGTATTTTCACCCAAGAACTGGCAAAGAGATCTGTACACAAACCTTGTAAGGGACTGAATGGCCTCAGTGAACACACTCAACAGTGGTTTCAGGAGTTTAGGAATAGATGAAAGTTTGTGTTTGATAACTTTTGTAGACCTTATCAGCTCCACAGAATGTGTAGACCTAAGCCACAAAATGAATAGGTCAACCTCAGCTACTGCTTCTTTTCTTCTCCTGTGTTCACCAGGATTGAGTGTTTAGGGAGAATACATGTCCTCATGAAAACTGCCTTCTGACACTGACTCACAGTTCCTCGCTCCTGGGCCCCAGTACTGCGACAGAGCAAACTGAGGAACCACAGTCTCTTACATTGAGATGGATCATTTCAAGTACTTCCAGCCATATGCCCACCAGAAGGTAAAGCCCCTGGGTTTATTCACTTTTCTTCTTTATTCAGGTTAGGGCAGAGTGTCCAAGAGGCAGCGCCATGCATCCTAGAATGGATCAGCTCCCCTTGAGAACCCCTGTGAAGCAGCTGACGCATTGTCCATGTCTATGTTCCAGACTGTACTTGCTCTCATCTCAGCACCTCTGACATTCCATGTTCCTTGATCTGATTTTCAGCTCCTCATGACAATAGTTTGTCCCATGCTTGATTTAATCCCCTCTCTGTGCATGGAGCTCTGTGGCACAGGATGCAGGTTATCACTATTCAAACAATAGCCACCATTTACTAAATGCCTGGTTCTGAGCAGGCATGGGTCAGCTACAGCATTTGTGTGTGTTATCACGGGACTTCACAAAAACCATTATGCTTTGAAGTTGAATACACTGAGACTTACAACAGTTTCATGACTCACTGAAGGGCAAACATTTCAGCATCATGGTCAGGGGTCTGTCCTAAGTACATGGTCTTCCCATTGACCCTTCAGGTCACTTGTTTCATCTGTCCAGGTGTGCTGTATCTTTGACCTATTGCATGGTCTGTCAACACATTTTTTCCAGTCTGTGACAACCACAACACATTGCAGCCAAGACATCCAGATAATCAATGACTTCCAAGCAAATACAAAACATTGGTTAATATAATGACTGTGCTGTTAAATCCCAAGAGAGATGTGAAGAGGACTCTGGTTTGAATCAAGAGAAAACTCAAATGAAAGCAGATTTTCTAAGAAATTAGGGAGCATCAGTGTCTTCTTATGGAGTTCCAGCTGCATCACAGGGTGTTACATGCCACACACATCTCATTTGTAAGTGCAGGTGAGGAAATTAATAAAGACACCTGTGGAGGATGTAATCCTAAAAATGCTTAGCAACACTTAAAACAGTTCTATGAAAACAGAAAACCAAGCCTGTGGACCAAAGTCTGATGATGTGCAAAAGTGGCCTCAAACAACTGATGATGCTCAGTGAGAAATATGAATAGACATAAAAAGAAAATAAGTGATAGATAAATAATAGAATGATAAATAAAAAGAATAGATAAAAAAGATAGAGCAAAAATAATAAAACACACAGACAGGAGAATGAACACTGAGAAATATAAAATGAGAATGTGATTTATTAAGAGATAGGTTAATAAAGATTCAGCAGTAGTTAAATCAAAATATAGATACATAGATAATTGTTAAATAAATATATGGATGATGGATGGATGGACAGAATGATAGAATGATATATTAGTTGGATAAGTAGATAGATAAATAGAAAGAGAGATATATAGATCTTTAGATACATTCATATATGATAAACAGGTAAATAGATAGATCCTATATGAAATGATAGATAGTAGATGATACATAGCTAAATATATAGATGAATACAAAATGAATAGAGAGATAAATATATAGATAAGTAGAAAGCACTAATAATTAATAACCTACATAACAAAAAACTATGTGATTTATATACAATGAAAATTCTAAAGATAGATTAATAAAGAAACATATACTATAGGATGATAGAAACATACATAAAAATAGGTAGGTAGGTAGATAGAGAGAGAGAGACAGACAGACAGACAGACAGATAGATAGATAAAAACAAATAATGGCTGGATGGATAGATGGATAGTTGCATGGATGAACAAATAATAGGTGGATAGAAACAGATAAACATGATCACAATGTAAAAGACCTGGAAATCTAAATGCAGAGACATACTGAGGCTTCACACCATTGTGTTGCTGGAATCTGTTAATCAGCCAGGAAAAGCAGCACTATGGCTTGAAAAAGCACATGAGTCAGGGTAAACAGTGGCAACATCCCATATAATATGATCTTTTGGACTAATGGTTATATGGGGCATTTTCATTGAGAGTCACAAGTCAGGTATTCAGGGATTACTTCTATATGAACCACATAGAGTTTCAATTTATGTACCTGAACTCTAAGGATGGCTGCACTGTCATATACAGTGACAATCTGGGGTTCTAGCCTTGAAACACCAGGGGGATCTGTAAAGTAAAATGCCAATGCTACCAATGCCCATAAATAGGAAACACACCAGCAGGTTGCCAGAGTCAGCACCAAAGGAATTTTCTCAGGTGTGTGGAAATGTCCTCACCCTTAACTAATTTCATGTTAATGTAAAGTTGTGTTAATCTAAATATTACCTCAGTACCTGCATTTAACGTTTATTGTTTACAGCACCCAAGGCAGTGTGCTAAACTTTCTGCACAGTGCAGACTTCTAATTTTATCTTACTTCCGTGTAACTAGGATTCCAGATTTCATAACTCATACTGAAACGAGTTATGAGATGGAAGCCGCCCTCCCAGGGGTGTAGAGGAATCCGAGGCAGCGGTGGGTCGTGAAGCAACAAGGTCAGGAGTGTGGAATGGAAATCAGGCAGCCCTGGCGGCAGAGTGGAAATTTCACAGCCTGAATGAAACCAGACTCTGTTAAGGAATCATAAACAGTTCCTTCTGCCTGTGGCTCCATCTGCCTCTGAAATGACACATTTCCATCATGAACTCCCAAGCTCCCAGCACCCTGGTGCCCTGCACAGCCCTGAAGGAAATAAAAAATTCAGGATTTTCATTAAATCAGCTTTTTTGTTCTGCTTCTGTAAATATGCTTGCTGCATGCAGGGGCTCACTGCAGAGCTATTTTTTCACCTTGTCCCCCTTTCCTTTTGCTCAAGGAATGTAATTGTTTATACTACCTGTACTCCTAGCAGCTCTCACTTTCTGTAACAATTTTTATCTGTCTATCTGTCATCATTTACCAATGTTACTTCTTGTGGTCTCCATGGCAGCCCCCACTGTTTGTAATGTTTTAAGTTCAAACTGACTACTTAGCTTGTGTAAAACTTCTAGTATATTCGAAAAGTTGCAGATGAGCCCATTTCTCAGATCTTTAGACACTAGCTCCTCTGGGACCATGTGTAAGAAACCTAAGTTCTCCTTTTTCTCTGGGTTACTGCTTGGTGTTTCATTGGACCATTTTGGGATCTTTCCACAACATTTTTGAAGGCCCCAGTGAGATTTCAGCCACACCAGCCCTTTGAACTACTGCACCAGTTGCTCATCCTGGCTGGGGTAGAAAGAAGCTTAGACAATTGTGGAGGCACGCCACCTGATGACTATTCTGGGTTCTCTTTTGGATTAGTGCCCTGACTCCTGGTGAGGCCGAGTCACCTGTCAGACTCATAGGAGGAAAGGACCAACTCATCAGAAACCACCATAGGAGGAGGAGTTACCAAGGTAAGAATCAAAGGGAATAAGCACAGAGTTGGGTCCCGGAACAGTGCCTTTTGAGGTTCCCTGTATTGGAGGGAAGAAGTGTTCTGGGTGTATACCCTTTGGTCCCTAAAGCATGAGAAATCCAGTGCAAGGTCAATGCGGCATTCGTGGCCCAGTCCTTCACTGACATCTGCCAAAAGCTTCAAAAATTAGAGGGCTTTGCTGAAATGAATGCCACCCAGCTGCTGGAGGTTGCAAACAAGGTGTTTGTAAACCATGACCAGGAGGACCAAAAGGTAGTTTGTAGATGACCTGTTATTGGCTAGCCCCACCCAAAGTGATTGCTGGAAAGGCACTAAAGCCTTGCTGGCCCACTCTCTACCACAGGGTACAATGTATCATGGAAAACCCCTCAGATCTGCAAGCAGGAGGTCAAGTACCATGGGTTCATCATCTTGGAAGTATGTTGGGCACTTAAACATAAAAGGAAATTGGCCATCTGCTCAATACTCCAACCAAAAACCAAGAAAGGGGGCCATGAATTCCTAGCAGCAGCCAGGTTCTGTTGAATCTGGAAACCAGGTTTCTCTGAGATTGCCAATCCATTGTGTGAGGTCACAGCTGGGCTTTTGATGATTAACACCAGGGGCCTTAAGTAAAGTTTTTGAAGAATTGTGACATTTTTGTTTGAACAAAAAATTCATCTAGATAGGTTTAGCTGCCTATCCCAGGCAGGCTCCGGGTGCTGTGGTTTCAAGGTTAGTTTCACTTTCAAAGCATTGGTGTGATATTCAGATCTGTTTTCTGAGTGTGCCATGCAGTGGCTGCTTTAGAAGTGAATACTAGCCAGTTCAATTTTCAGTGACTTGGTATTCATAACAACACAGGTGTAAGACCACTTAGACCACAACCACATAGGTTTGCTTCAGCCAATGTCTTTCTTTCTACAACCACACATCATTTTATAGTTTCTGGGTGCTTTTCTATTGGGTCCTCAGGCAGCAAGGTGGAGTCTAGTTACTCAGTACTGCTATGCACTTGTCATAGTTGCACCTACATCCAAGTGAAGGGAGACAGTAGAAAAAGTTCTGGTTGTTCACTCCAACTTTGGGCATCACAGTGTTTTCGAACACTGAAGCCATCCCTCATTCAGAATTTTATTTGATTGGGTAATTGTGGGCTCCCATTTTCAGCTCACCATCACCTTGAGATTGCTTCAAAGCTGGGATATTAGAGAATTTTTTTTCCTATAAACATTCAGAATTGACCTTTCCATCCTTGAAGCCAAACTATCAGGCTTTTTTCCTCAAATTTTTGGTAGGAGTATGTTAATTTTATGTTACACAGGAGCAGAAGCCCTATCTTTTGAGGGAAGTTGCTCACTCTGAATGATAAGGTCCTTTTCTAGGACATATCTTAAGAGATTGTTGTTGTTGTTATTGTTGTTGTTGTTGTTGTTGCTGTTGTTGTTGTTGTTGTTTTGATGGTTATTAACCATGAGAAATGTTATATCTTTCCCAAATGGAAGAGCAGGCTTGCCTCTCCTTACTTGTAAAACCTGGTCTGCTCCGTCTTGAGAATTCTCTCCTGAAACAGAACACTGCATGTAAAGGTACCAAAGCATGATTCTATGTTACCCAGTTAAGATTAGAGTAGCTAATACAAACATAAACAATGACTACTACTTTTGCTATTAATGGTAAAACTTTTTTTTTCTCTATGACTGAGAGACTCATGTCTTATGTGAGCACATGCGAAAGAGGAAAGTTTCTACCTTTTAAGCATGGTAAAATCTCCAGCTATACAAGCAGATGTAGTATTCAAGCAGAGGTCATACTAGAGTATGATGGGTCCCTAATTCAATATGACTGGTTTTCTTTTCTTTTTTTTTTAAAGGGATATTTTGACACAAAGACATGTACACAGGGAATAAATGCCTTATCAACATAAGGGTAGCAAATAGGATGGTGTGTCTAAAAGTAAAGGAATCCCAAAGATTGCCAGCAAACCACTGGAAGTTAGGAGAGGGACAGAGAACAGATTTTCTGTAATAGTACTCAGAGAGAAAAAAACCCTGAGCTTTTGGCAGGGAACTGAGAAATAGTAATTTGTGTTGCTTAAACCACCAAGTTCATATACAATGTTAATAGCAACCAAAACAGCTAGTAAATTATATTTTTATTAAAAAATGCATATAGGTCCAAAATATTAGGTTAGGAATAAGAAAATACTCTCTGAGACCTTGCAGAAAATTTTCTTACCCAAGTGGTGGACAAGAGAGAGTAAGGATACTGCACTATTAAAACTGAGTGTTTTTTCCTAAATTATTTGTTAGTTATTAATAACTCCTTTCAAGGTTGCAGGAAAAAAGATGATATGATAGCTCACAACTGATAGGGAATCTGGCTTTGGCTAATTAATTGAAGGGTTCCTAGAGCGGAAAATAAATGATGTCAATGTTGAACATATGGAGATACATAAGTTCATTCCAACCTAAGAAAGATATCTTGCTGGGCTCTAGAAACTTCATCTCTCATTCCCTGCTCCCAAATAAAGCTGGTAGTACAATGAGACCCTCAATTTGTAAAGATTGTTCTAGCTGCATAGGTTTAATTCACTTGATGTTTTAGCTAAGTCAAAGCTTGATGGTGTATACTGTTCTGTCTGGCTAGTTAGTCATCATCACCAGCTGTTACACACATGTGAAGGCCGACGTGTTTGTTGGACTCACTGTGAAGACTTAGGGGCCAAACTCAGCTCATGGGGTATTAATTTTTACAGTCCTAGCCCATCTGAGGCTATTGTGCATTATGTAGCTGCTTCATCATGAAAACTTACATCTGACAATTCAGACATTCTTCTTTGAGGCATTAATTATGAAAACAAACAAAAGTAGATGACTGACCTATCTGGATAATTTTGAAGATGCCTGCCAAAAGTCCATCTGTCTGAGGAGAATGCTAGAGTCTAGCTGCTGATGCAGACTAGAACCCCAGATTGTCACTGTATATGACAGTGCAGCCATCCTTAGAGTTCAGGTACATAAATTGAAACTCTATGTGGTTCATATAGAAGTAATCCCTGAATACCTGACTTGTGACTCTCAATGAAAATGCCCCATATAACCATTAGTCCAAAAGATCATATTATATGGGATGTTGCCACTGTTTACCCTGACTCATGTGCTTTTTCAAGCCATAGTGCTGCTTTTCCTGGCTGATTAACAGATTCCAGCAACACAATGGTGTGAAGCCTCAGTATGTCTCTGCATTTAGATTTCCAGGTCTTTTACATTGTGATCATGTTAAACCTTTTATTTTAAAGCAATGTGAGAAAGTCAAAGTATTTCATGGATGTTCCAAATTTTCTAATATATGCAGACATTTGGTATTGTTGTACATTGGGTGTATTTCTAACTCTTCCACCCTCACTTGTACTCAGTCCACACATTTTAGTAAGGTAATTTGATTAGTAAATACAACTGTCTCAAAAGACTATGTCCTTTTGGCTACTTCCTGGGTACAGATAAGAAGAATTGGTTGTGTGACATAAAGAGACCTATTCTGAAAAAAAAATTATGAAACTTTTGGATGAAGGTAGTGCATTATTTGAGACACAATAAAGGTATAGGTTTGGGGATGAGATTCATAAATGGGTAGGGGCATGAAGACACAGTAACAATTCCAGAAAATGAGAAGAGATCTCTTTTGACCTCTGGGGTATAAATTAAGGAAGATAATTAACACTCTCTGTCCCAAGTCCTTGCACAATTGACTGACTTGAGCAGCAACCATAGCTGTCAATCTATTCCACTGACTCTGAAACCAGAAAGCTTATGTTGAAGAGTGAAAACCAATAATAGCTTGAAGACAAAGGGAAGTTTGCTATTTTGAAAAAGAAAGTAGATTTTAATTAGTGTAAGATGAATTTAATTATTGCCCATTTAATGAATATTAAAATATATTGTTTGGCAGGCGTTGTGCCAGATCTCTGATGATGTCCACAGTAGACAAGAAAAAGTCGGCAGAAAATATCTCAAAGAGGATACCTCTGTGTTGAGATAGGTTAAGCAGTGCTAAATAAATGAATGAATGAATGAATGAATGAATGAATGATTTTTTTTTTTAAAGCCAGAACAGGGTCTTTTAATGCTGGGAAAGAGTTAGGGGAAGATTGTGACGTGTGTGTATGCATGACTGAGAAGAGTTTGATTTCATGTATCTCTGGACAGATAGTGGAAGTGAAAGGTATAACACAGAGGCCAGATCTTCAAGAGAGTTGGTAGCTATGCTGAGTCACTGAGCTTAGAATCTAAAAGTTATTCAATGTCACAATAAGGAGTTAAGACTCTCTTTGGATGGAACATAAAGCAAGATAAATCATGCATAAGAACATTTAAAGATGGACTCACAAAGGCAGAAAAAAAAGGTCACAGATATGCTTGAATGCTTTGAAGGCAGTAGAAGAAAAAGAGAGATATTTTATATATTTGTAAAATTCCGCATGTGCTGACTGTAATGAAATCTATGACAAGAGCTTATGATCTTTACCATGTCCATGAGGGCACATTGGTGATCATTACTGAGCTTGTTAGAGTATGCTATACTGTAAAGTATGAGATGCATTATAAATGAAGACAACTTCTGCCACTAAAATCTAAGGTCTTATACATTAAAATCATATGAAAAAAGTAATGTAATTGAGGAAATGCTAAGTACATATTGCATGGGTACCTTTTCTAGATTTGATATGTATCTATCCCTTCCTGTCATCCCATCCCTTCATTTAATTCATCCCAGTCTCTATCAGATGACACTTAACTCCAGTTTCTTAATTTGCCTTTACTCCCTTGATCTCTACCCCTTTAAACAGTTAATTAGATATAATTAACTTAAATGTTTCTACTGACCAAAAGGTCCAAGTATTAAACAATAGTATATAGTCAACCAGGAAAGAAAGCATCATTTTACTTTTAACTCTTTCAAAAATAAGGAAAATTAACCCATAAGGTAAATATGCATGTATTTTGCTGATGTGTGCTATCATAATTCTTTACGTTTATTATTTTGCTTAGTCTGATAGTCCATTGGTACATCACTTGTAATTAGGGCGATGTTTGCCTAACAAAGGTGGTTGATGAGTTGACCTTGAAAAAGTGGCAGCAGACGTATCAGCTATCATTGGCAAGGGGAACTATGGGTTGTTTGATGGTTGCAAGTTGGTAAAAGGACTGTCATTGACTGATAAATCAGGATATCTAGTTGGAAAAGCAGAAGGCTCTATCCTTCCAGAATAACTTCTCTGTAAGGGAGATATAAAATAGTGAGAAGTAGAAGATGAGTTGCAAATTGAGTTGTTTTATTATTTACATTCTGCAACTGAACTGGTTTTGTTTATTGTAGCAATTTTTGGTGAAACCCGTATGGTTTTCTGAACAGCAGATCATGATATTGGCAGATAGAGACAGTTTTATTTTTTTTTCTGATTTAGAAGGCTTTTATTTTTTTTTCTTGCCTAAATGCTCTGGAATTTTTAGTGCTACACTGATTAAAGGTGGTGAAAGTGATCATTCTTTTCTTCTTCCTGAACTTAGAGGAAAACCTTCCTGTTTTTTACCATTGAGGATGATTTTCGCTGTTGGCTTCTCATTTATGGCTATTATTCTGTTGAGATACACTTCCTCAAAACCAACATTGTTGAGAGTTTTTCTTTCTAGTCATTGACATTGGTTTTTGTCCACTGCTTTTTATGCATCTAATATGATCATATATTAAACCTTCATTTTGTCAAATCACATTTATTGATTTGAAAATGAAAACTACCCTGCATCCCTGAAATAAATCATAGTGTATGATCCTTCGAATGTATTTTTAAATTTTGTTTTCTCATATTTTATTGAGAATTTTCTTATCTATGTTGATTAATGATATTATTTTGTAATTTTCTTTCACTGTTCTTGTTGAGTTATGGTAGTATTCTTATCCAGCTTTGGTGTCCAGATGATACGGCCCATGAAAAATAAGTGTATGTGAGTTATCACTTCTTTTTTTAATATTTTTTTAAAATTGGTGTTAATTCTTTTATACATGCGTGATAGAAATCACTTGAGATGTTATCTGGTCCTTTTTAAAATTTTCTTTTCTGCTGGGAGGTTTTTGATTAATGATTGAAGTTCCTCAGTAAATATTTGTCTATTGAGATTGTTTCTTTCTTTATGCTTCAGTTTTGGTAGGCTTTATGTCTCTAAGCATTTACCCATATCTTTTGGGTCACTAATTTGTTAGCATACAATTGTTTAGAGTAGCGCCATAAACTCCTTTGCATTTCTATCAGCAGTTGTCTTGTGTCTTCTTTCACATATGGTCTTATTTATTTGGATCTCCCTCTTTTTTCTTGGTTAATCTACCTTAAAATTTTGTCAATTTTATTTACCTTAAAAACAGTATTTCATTTTTATGTTTCTGGGAGTGTTGTTTGTTTGTTTGTTTTTAGTTCTAATTTATTCTGCTATGATCATTGTTATATCCAGCCTTTTGTCGACATTGAACTCAGTTTTGTCTGCTTTTGTAGTTCCATATGTTTAATTAGGTTGTTAAATTGAGTTTTTCCTTTCTTTTTGAGCATTTATTCTGGAAGAGGTTGAAACTAATTAGAGACTGTGTCTGAAATCTAGGTTCGTTTCAGAGAATTAGCATACATGGCACAATTTTGGGTGCCTGTAGTTTTTTTTCTCTCTCTCTATGAGAAAATATGACTTAATATGACTTAGAAGGTAGTTGCATGTGGGGAAAGTTACTGAAGTTCTATCTTCATGAAGAACAAAACTGCCTCCGATGCAACTTTAGAATCTATAGTCTCAGCTATAGGTAGAAAAGGCCCTCAACTGGGCATTCAAGGTTTCTGAAGATGTAGTACATAAAAATAGAATGAAAATGTAGACTGTAGAGGAATACTTTGTGGGAAACAGAGCTTTTGTTCTCAACAAAATAAGAGTAGTTAGTGGATAAGTCTTACTAGGAGACAGAGTATACAGCCCAGGCAGTCTTGTCAACATCTACACTGAATAAAACATTCTCTTTTAGCATAACCCAAGCCAGAGATCCTCCTGTTCACCGGCCATCTCTTGTTCTCTGGCATTCTCCAGTCAGTAATTGCTCAGCTAGCATGTGGAACACAGTCATCTCTCTCAGGGCCTCCTAGGAACACCTGCAAGAAAACAGCTCCAATCAGAAGAACCCTTCACAGAGAGTTAGAATGAGCAGCAAAAGCAGCATACTGACCTACACAACTAGAATGACAAACTGAAGGTCAAGAGGTCAAAGAATGGTCCAAACATGTGCTTGAAAGGATCAAGCAGAGGAAGATTTCTAGGACTGTTTCCAAACTACTCAATGGACAAATTGGGAGCTCTAAGGTGTATGAGAGAATAATGGAGTCAAAACCCACACAAGCCAAAAAGTGAATCCCAGGGACATGGACAACCTATTTGTGGGAGTAGGAAAATCAAGAGTGTAAAGCCTTGTATGAAGGTTGCTGGCCAAGCTTAGATGATCGGTCACATCTCATCACACAGAACAGGAGACGCTCAGGAAAGAAGCCCTTTGTTTGCATGGAGTATGAGCAAGACTTCAGTGAGAAGTCACATCTCATCAGATGCAAGAGGAAACACTCAGAGGAAAAGTCCTTTGTTTGCAGGGAGTTTTGGTGCAGCTTTGCCCAGAAGTCACATCTCAGCAGACACCAAAAGGCACATATAAAGAAGAAGCCATCTCTTAGCAGGAAGTGTGAGTGAATCATCAGCAATAAATTGTATCTTGACAGCCCTAGGACAAATGTAGACACCACAGCCTTGATAGCCAAGCTCTGCAGGGTCTTCAGAGAGGGTCTCCTGACTCCTTAGCTTTCACAAATGTGAATGAGTGTATAAGTAGTTGGTTAACAAATCCTCTACTTTTTTGACAAGAGAAGAGCTAGACAAGTCATTTGGACTTGTTATGTAGATGATATATTCTTGCCTCCTGTTCTAAAAAAAATTGTCTCCCTATAACTCTTAACCCCGCAAAACTCATTACCCCCTTGTCAGAGAAAGCATATGGTTCTAGGAGGGCCACAGAGAACTTCTACCTTCAGCCATATAATCTCTGGAGTCTATCTAGTTAGGATACTGCCCAGGTTGCGAAGTCTAGGATTTGAGAAAGACTTTTCAGGTATAGGAATTCCCTGAACTCCTAGCAAGCATGGAATTTTCTGCCAGTAGGGACCCCCATCCTCCTCACTCTGCTCCTCTTGGCTCTTCTCCTGGTTTCCTTCAAATTAGAGCTTAGGCAGGAGGTGAGCATGTATGTGAATGTGTGCCTGGCTCAGTCTGGGCGGCTGGTCTCCTCACTCTCCACACTGTTTCTTCATTGTCAGCATCTCATGGTGCACAGTGCATGGACTCCCGATGGGTCCACAGGGGGTTTGACTCTCAGCTCTGCCCTCACTAATTGTTTGACCTGTGGTAAGATACTCTACTTCTCTGTGTTTGTGTTCTAATCTATGACATGGGAATGATAAGCAGCCTTTTGGTCTGATGGTAAAACTGAGTCAGTACAGACAGAATCCAGAACAGATAATGGATGAGAACCCAGGGATCTAACTTAAAAGTTTCCAGTGCCCAAGTATTTCAGGTCTTTAGTGCTGGACAAATGATGGAGGATAAGAGCCTTGGATCCTAGACATTCAGAGAATGCACAGATACACAGCTTTCTCTACATAGACTCGGCTGCCATGTAAAGGAAGTGTGAGGCCAGGGAGGCAAGGTACATGCATGTACCTCCTTCCAGGCCACTGTGCTTCCCATGGAGCCAGAGGTGACTTAGAGCCAACTTTCACTAAGGCTGTACTGAGAGTAACCTGTGAGACAGGACCTCACATGCTCCTGCTCTGAGCTGTTTTTTGGGGACAGCCATAAGTGAGTCTCTGAGCCCCTGCACGGCCTCATCTGCAGAGATGTTCACAAAGTCTCCCGCGCAGTAGATTCTCTAATGAACTTCCTTGTACCTGGGCCCAAAGAGGTTTATTGCAGCACTGCCTTCATCCAGACATTTTAATTATTGTATCTTTAAGCTTACATCTATTAGGCAAAGTCTGATGGGACACTGGACTTGCTATGAGCAGAGCAGCCATCCACAGGGATGGACATTCTTGGTGGCTAACTCAGAGATATTGTTCAAAATGGCTCAGAAGCACAGGATCCCTAGACCTTCTCTTAACCAGCACTCTGCCCCACCACAGAAATTGGGAATATTCTGAGTAAAGTCTGCAGGCCACACAGACTCATATGCCTTTGCTAGACTAAAAGGGCTCCAACCTAGGTCTAAATATTCAGTACTCAAGAAGATTAAATGAAGCCCAGAGAACAGGTCTGGGTTCCATGGGCTGGCCCTACTCAGCCAGGGGGAGTAATGACAAATCACCACCTGTATGTCTAGTTCCCAGGGACCTGAGCAGATTTCTGTCAGGCTAAATGAGTTAAGTCCTTGGTCTAAAATCCAGGGATATGCTCAACGTGGTGAACTTTGGGTTCAAATCCAAAGTGATCCTTTATCTCAGTCCTGTGAATGTGACCTGGGACTTTAGGTACCCATCCTCCAAATCAGTGACACTTGCCTCAGGAGTTGCAGTATACGTTAAGAAAGGGTGTCTGTTACTGAGAGGATTCTTCTGACAGTGATTTGCATCAGTAAGCCAGATGGTTTGGCAAGACACGCGACCTAACTGTGGTTAGCATTTGTGAAAAGAAGACAGTGATTTTGACCTACCTGGGTATGAGAGGACAAAAAAAGTAAGTCACAGGAAGGTGATAACTCATTTTTCAAACAATGCTGGATGTAAACCTAGACCATCTGATCAGAGAATCCACATTCTGCTCTGAGAAGCAGCCTGTAAGTAAAAATTTTGTTGAACTGGAAAGGCTCTGTTTCTGGACCTGCTACACTTGGGATACCCACTACTGGGTGGATGAAGACTTGGTATATGTCCTTTGACCCCAAGACAGAAATGTCAAGACTTAGACAGAGAATGGCAGGGTTGCATTGCCCATGTTCCTAGTAAGTGCACAGTGGAGGTGTATCTGAACGTTACTCTGTTTTAAATGGTGGTACATATTGAACCCAGTATTGCTTTCATGGGAACTGGGGCCCACGTCATGGTCTCGCCTCAGACCAGCAGGTAGCGGGTGTTCCAGCCGAACCCCACTTAATGATCTCACTTGCCTTACTAAAGACAGAGACACTTGCCCTTTGAAGACTAAGTTAGAAAGACCTGACAAGAGTTTGGGGGAATGGCTCAGGGGTGGGGCACAGAAGCAGCTGTGTGCCTCACCCCTCAGGACCAGCAGGATCCTTCTCATTGCAGTGCTCCCCTGACTGTTGCCGGATACCCTGTGCTGGGATCCTGGTAGATTAGCCAACACAGCTGCAGCCCCTTCTAGGTCCACTCAACTTTGTCACCAGGGGGGTGCAGGACCATCAGCTGCTCCAGGACCCCACTGCTCCTGGTCACATACAGGGATGCCTGGCTCCTAAATGTGTTATCCATAATTTTGTGCTGAACCTTCTCCCAACTGAGGCATGGATTTGACAGATATAAGGGCATTCTGGCCCTTAGTTTGAGGTATGTATGGGTGAAGCATGGGACAATATGACCTCTTGGCTGCATGTCTTTGACCACCACCAACTCCTGGGGACTTGCAATGTGGTGGGGAGGGTGGGGAGGATTGGGAAAGTGGAGCACAACAAGCAGGGGTTAGGGAGACTTCCACGCCCACATGGTTTGCTGGCCTGTGGTGAGCCCAGGGGAGCATACATTTGGGAGGGCAGGTGTTCATGGTGCGCCGCTTCCTCACTGCCCTTCAGCTATTCAGGACTCTGGTAGTTGAGACCCAACCATAGTGGGCGAAAGACACTCTTAATCCCTTTTACAGGGTGTTATCAATGACCACTGAGGGTCAACAGTTGGAAATTGTGCTCATGCTCATAGCCCCTCTCAATCCCCCCACAGTTCCACTTATTACACATATGTTTCAAGATGAGGTCAGAGCCATCTAGAAACACACAATGTGGGTGTGTTTCTCAGGCAACTAGCCAGGATCACGAAAGTGACCTGGCATCTGGCAGCTCACCAGGATTGCGACTGACACCTAACCAGGATCATGTCACCAAAGAGGGATCAGCCACTCCCTTCACACCAGCCATTTCAGCCCCAGTGATGTATGATTCTGGGAAGTGAAACCCATGGCCAGCTCTCTTGCATCTGCACCTTGCCTTCCTCCCCTCCCCTCCATCTCCTCTCCTCTCCCTTAAAAAGCAAAGACTTAACAAAGGTGTGTGTGTATGTGTGTGAGCATGTGCATACTTATGCCCACCCTCACACCCACCTTGACACACTGGGAGATGGAGAGCTGGTCTGAGGTCCCTGAGCCATGCTCCCTGTGCTCACCCTCCCAAGGGGGTGCAAACGCCTGCAGTTGCACACAGCTCACATTCCCAGCCCAGGCAAGGGCATATAACACCCACAGCCACACCCGCAGGGACCCAGAACTCCTGCCTCCTCTACAGTCACCACACAAACACCCAGGAACATACCTTCACTCAGCCCCATCCACCCAGCTGTGCCTGTCCAGATGGCAGCTTCAGACATGTGTCCTTCATAGGTCCAGGCAGCATGTTTGCCAGAGACCAGCCTAATAGTCTAAGGTATTGTCAATCAGGCAAATGTTGGCATCATAAAATGAGTTAGGGACAGTTCCTTCTTATTAGTTGTTTAGAATTGTTTGAGAAAATAATGGGTTTAGGCCTCATTTCCTTGCATTATAATATTCACCTTTAAAGCCACCTGATCTAGGCCTTTGTCGGAAGTTTTCTGATTACAGTCAGTTTCATTAGTATTTATTTATCTGGTCTAATTTCTCACTTTTACTGAATCTGAAAGTTACATATTTCTAAGGGATTTATTGATTTCTTCGAAGTTGTCTAATTTATTGACATAGTATTTTTCTTACAAACTTTTATGTTTCTGTAGAGGGAGTTGTCAGTTCTCTTTCATTTCTAATTTTATTTATTTGGGTCTTCTCTTTTTCTTGATAATTCTGACTAAAGTCTTATGAATTTAATTTATCTTTTCAAAGGACTGATGACTCTGGCTTTCACTTACCTTTTCTATTGGTTTTTAGATGCTAATTTGATTCTTTCCACTCTGATCTTCATTCTAATTACTTTGGACTTTTCTTTTCCCTTAGTTAATTTAGGTTAAAAGGTAACCCTGTCTGAATTTTTTTGAGGTGGGCCTCAGTGTTTTCTTGTTTTCATTTGTTGCTAATGTATTGTGATTTCTCTCTGGATCTCACTGTTAATTCATTTATTAGTTAGTAGCACTTATTTCTCTTTCCAAGTATTTGTGTGTTTTCTAGTTTTCTCCTTGTAATTGATTTCTAGTTTCATGCCAATGTGACTGGAGAATATTTATATAATTTCAATCTCATATTTTTACATTGTGTTTCTTTTGGTCTGAAGTGGATCATTTGTAGGCACTATATATAAATGGGTTTTTAAAAAGATTCTTTCATCCATGTGGTTTGATTGGAATATTTAGGTTTTCATTTTTCGTTTTTGTTTTTATTTTAGTTTCGAGTAATTATTAACAATTCTGTAGCTTTTTTATGATTATTTTTTGTAGTTCTCAATTTTTTCCCCCTAACTCTGCTCTTTTCTCTTGAGTTTTAATGACACTCTGTAGTGCTATCCTTGAGTTTATTTCTCTTCATTTTCTTCATTTCTCTTTAGATAATTGATTTATAATTAAAATGTGCTTCCCCTATATCAAACTATGTTTATGTCAGTCTGTTTTAAGTTGATGGTCATTTGAACACATTTTAAAGTAGTTCAAAGTTTACACATTCTTTTCATGATTAGGTTTTTGTTATTTTTTTAACTATCTTGTATGTATGTTTTCTGTATCATTTATTTTACACAGTAATTTCACAAGATTTTTACTTTTGTCTTTTAACGTTTGTACTAGACTTATAGTTTGCTTGTCCTATCTTTTTACTATTTGCTTTTGTTAGAAAGAATTTTTATTTTCTATATTTCCTTTTTAGTATTTTTGAAGTTATTTTATATTTTTAAAAATTGTTTAATGTTTCTTGTGAAGCTTACTTGTTTTATTTCTATTCTCATTCAGTGATAATAAATTGTAGATTTTTATCTTTACTTCTTCAGTTCTAAATGATAACTTTAATGGGCAGTGCCATCCTGATTATAAGCTTTTCATTACTTTGAATATTTTCTGGGAACCCCTTCTGACTTGAACTTTTTCTATTGAGAAATCAGCTGACAGTCTTATGGGAGCTCCCTTCAAGATAAATTGCTTCCCTTGTATTATTACTGTTAAGAAAATTTCCCCACCTTTAACATTCACCTTTTTAATTGGGATGCATTTTGTTGTGGGCCTGTTTAGGTTCATTTTGTTTGAGACTCTGAGATTTGGGGGCTGTACACCTATTTACACTTATTTCCTTAACCAGTGTAGGGAAGTTTTCAGTCATTATTTATTCATATAGATTTTCAACTGCTTGTTCTCTCTTCAATCACATATCCCTGTATTGTGAATGTTGGTTGTCCCACCCGCGGGACCAGTTATTTGGTGGGAGAACCGAGGAGAACCCAACCTAAAGAAAAGAGGGGTAACACGGACGAGAGAAAAGAGTGGAGGCAAGACAGTGTTCTGATCAAGCCTCAAATTTTATTCTGAACAGCAGTTGCTTTTATACAGGAAATAAGAGAAAGGGGTAGGGCTGATTAGGGAAAGAGGAGTATATGGCATGATCTGATTGGCCAGCTGGTATCAGCGTCGTTCTGTCCTGCGGTTATTGCGGCTTCCCGTTGCTTAGTTAGAAGGTGCTGAGTGACTTATGCGAAAAGAAGAACAAGTTCTTTCTGGCTACGTGACCTTCCTGGTAATTTATAATGGCGGACCTCTAGTCTTAAGATGGCTCCTGACATCTCCCCCTTTTTTACTTCTTAAAATGCCAAAGCCTTTTTTGCTGAGGCGCAGATAGACTGTGCCTGTCTTAGGCGACCCCTCACCAGTCTGGGCCTTACCCGTCATCGGCACATGAAAGTCATGCAATCATGCCCTGTCTTAGGTTGGTCCCAGCCCTGAGGGATTCTTACCCGTCTTTGACTACCAGCCTCTGCGTCTTGGGGGTGAGCTTTAACCGAGTGAGGGAGCAGTGGCCTGACTCCTCCCGAAGGCTGGGAGTGGCAGAGTGATGTCAGCTAACCTCTAGGTAGCCAGGCATGCTCTCAGGGAATTCTGGAGCAGGTCAGGTAAGGACCTTCCCTTGCACTATTAGACGTTGCACTCAGCTCGGTGCCCAGGCCTCTTGTTTTATATCGGAAGAGGCGGGCCTGTCTCCAGTTACCAGGCCGTCCCCGAAGGGCGGGAGCTAGGTCCTACGGATAAAGCGCCATATTCTGCTATACCAGGGAAGGTTCATTTCTTCATCGAGGAAGGAGAACTGCAGACCAACAGGCGCGGTGGGCGGTTCTTGATTGTAGCTGTCAACCGGCTCCTGGGAGGCAAGGCGATGGTAATGGACTTCTAACGGTCTTTTGATTGCATTGTCAACCTGGTCCTTGATAAAGGTTGTAAGACGATTAAATGCCCAAGGCCCAAATGAGATTAGTAAGAAAATGCCTACAAAAGGTCCTAAAAGGCTAGGTAGCAAGGTGGTAAGCCAAGGGGAGGCAGAGAACCAGTTTTGGTACCAAGACTCTTGTTGTTCTCTAGCTCTTTTTCTATTTTCTAGACTCTTTTTTACCTTGTCAAGGCTATTTTGCACAAGGCCTGTCTTATCAGAATAAAAACAGCATTCTTCTCTGAGGGCCACGCAAAGGCCCCCTTCTTTGAGGAAGAGGAGATCAAGCCCTCTTCTGTTTTGCAAAACTACCTCTGAGAGGGACGCTACAGAGTCTTTTAGGTCTTGTATTCCTTCTCTGAGGTTATTAAGGTCTTTGTCAATAAGAGATTGAAGTTGTAAGTATTGGTTGTTGGAAGTGACTAAGGAAGCAATGCCAGTGCCTGCTCCTATGGCACTGACACCTAACAAGACAGAAAGGGTGATAGCAGTGAGAGGCTCATGCTTGTTACGAGACGTGGCATCTGGATCTATGAATTGAAGGAAAGTATTAGGGTCGTGGAGAAAAAATCGGGGGAATAAAACAACAACTACGCAGTAATCGCGAGAGGTCAAAAAGTGGGATGTAAAAACGTATGGGGTTAAGCCAGAGGAGCAAGCAAAATAAGTGCCACTAGCAGCAAGCACATATGAGAATGTGTGATTGATTGTCATGGTTTGGTTACATATGGGAATTAGGCTGGTCGGGGGACGCATTGCTGGTCCTATGAGACAGAGGCCTAAGCCGGAGATAGATGTTAGGGTGAGGGCTGTAAAGGGGTCTTGAGTATGTAACAAAGCACCGCTATCATTTGTAAAAAGGGGAGGTTCAAGGGTCGCTATGCCTTCATAAAAAGGAGGGATAGGCGAGAAGCAAATCCAACATTCCTGATGGGCTGTGCTGTTTTTGTCTCTGAGAGCCTCTAATGAGGCATTAATCAAGTCAACTATAAGTTGTGAAGAATCAGGAGGCCCAGGCAGGATGGTAGGCTGAAAAGGGGTGGTTTTTTAATGGCTGGGCTGGGGTGTGGCTGTAAGCTTAGGAGCAGAGCGTTTAGGTTTTGGAGCAGTGCCTTCTATTTTGGATTGGCGCAGGACTGGGTTAGGTCCCAGGTAAGCCGCATTTCTGTTGGGACTTTCTTTAGAAAGTTCAATAGAGAAAAGCATTCCTTTATCTTTCCCTGAAAAATAGCCACGAATGCCCCAATGTCTTTTCCGGGTGGTTTGCCAATCATTCAGGTCGGCCTTAATGATAGATATTTGGAGGGGGTTGCACCACCCTGGGTCGCTACAGGCTTTATAGACTGATGTCGGGATGTTGTTTAGATCATTTTCAGGAGAGGGAGGATTAAGCCTCTTTACTTGTATGAACTTGTCAGAGGCAGGCTTCCAGCTTACATCTCCAGTGGTTTCACAGCCCCAAGAGGCACAATAATAATCAGCCTGGAGACCACATTTATAATCTAACCCTCGCGGCCTATGAGCGCCGGGACAGACATAGTATCCCCCTTGTTGCAGCCAAAGAGAAGTGCGACCCCAAGGGGAATCGCAGGTTGGAACGGTGTGATAATGGTCCGAATTATTGGGTGCCTTGACTAGCGGAAGGAAATCTGTGGCAAGTCCCCATAAAGGGTCCCCTCCAGCTGCCAGTTGGCAAAGATCTACTTGAAGGGAGGCCTTCTGTGGTTGGGGGGCTAGGGAAGAAGAGGTGTTGACAATATCTCCTGCCTGATTTCTGATGATCCAGGTGAAGTTGTAGAGTGTGTAGCTTGAGGAGGCGCTTACGGTTTGGAGTGCCCCAAAGATGGCGAGCCATATCGCAGAGAATGGAGACATTTTTGTAAAGTACCTGGAAAAGAACACATTTATACATTTTTCTCAGGGGGCAGTTCCCCTGGTGGGTCGATGAGTTTTATTAGCCTCCCAGGCAGCCATCGGGCATTTTGTGTTTTAGAATCATAGATACATGCATGTCCCTTGCCCCAGATAAGGACGGGGTCGGGACCATTCCATTTTGATGTCAGAGGATCTTTCCACAGGGCTTGTGCATAAGAGTTTGCAGTAGTAGGGTGCCAAAATCGGTCGGCTGCAGACTTTCCATCATTGTCGAGTGTCAGGAAATTAAGGACAAAAAGGGCATGATTTAGCAAGGTCTTATTATTGTTGTGTGGGGGGTATAGGATACCTTTGGAGTGTTGAAGTTTTGTAAGCATATTCTTCAAAGTCTGGTGTGCTCTTTCAACAATGCCCTGGCCCTGGGGGTTGTACGGAATGCCTGTAATATGTTTGATATTTAGTTGAGCACAAAATTGTTTAAAGGAAGTACTGGTGTAGCCTGGGCCGTTATCAATCTTGAGAGTTTTAGGTAATGGTAGAAAGGCAAGGCATGAAATCATATGACTGATAACATGTTTGGTGGCTTCTCCAGACTGTAGAGTTGCACAGAGAAAGCCACTGAAGGTATCTATAGAAACATGTATATATTTCAGTTTACCAAAAGGGCTGAAATGAGTAACATCCATTTGCCACAGTTCTCCAGGAGTAAGGCCGCGAGGATTGACGCCAAGATGGGGTTCAGGTAGTAGAGTAAGACACCCCTGACATTGGCGCACTATTTGGCGTGCCTGTTCCCTAGTAATGGAGAATAAAAGGCGAAGAGTCCGGGCATTTAGGTGGTGTATCTGATGAGCCTGTTGAGCTTGTTGAATGGGGTCAGTAGAAGATATAGCCATAACAAGGTTGGAAACTTCTCGAGAGGCTCTATCAACAAGATCATTACCAGTACTTAGGGGGCCAGGGAGACCTGAGTGAGCACGGATGTGCCCTATAAAAAAGGGATGAGATCTGGCGAGGATGAGGTTTTGGAGTTCTGAGAATAAGGGGGAGGCATTAGTGGAGGGTCGAATAAAAGGGACGGTCTCCAGAAGGGGAACTGATTGACTTATATAAGCACTATCGGTGAACAAATTAAAAGGACTATTAGGGAGAGTCTTGAAGACTTGAACAACTGCAAAAAGTTCTACAAGCTGTGCGGACAAGTAGTCGGTCCTGATCTTAGTAAGCTGTCCATTAATACTAAAGGCAGCAATTCCTGAAGAGGAGCCATCTGTGAAAACAGAAGGAGCTTGTGGAATAGGACGGCTCTTGGTCAGGGAAGGGAAAACTACAGCCTGGTTTTTAAGGAATTGTATGAGTTTGTCAGCAGGGTAATGATTATCTATCTTTCCTTGAAATGAAATACAATTGACAGCCCATTCATCTGATGTTTGTAGTAGCCATTTGACCTGAGCTGCTTCATAGGGCACAACAATGATGTCAGGGTCTTTGTTAAAAAGCTTTAGGGAGCTTTCGCGCCCCATTTTAAGTATTTGTGCGATAAGAGAAGGGTAGACAGGGAGTATCTTAGAAGGAGTAGCTGGCAGATGAAGCCAATATAGGGGTTTGTTTTGCCACAGGACACCCGTAGGCGTGAAGGTTGTGGGAAGAATTAGTAGCCACAGGGCACAGGCAGGGGAATAGTATGAGATATTTTGATTTAAAATGGCCTTTTCAACTAAGTTTAAGGCCGAGGCTGCCTCAGGCGTCAGGGTGCGTGGAGAAGAGGGATCAGGATCTCCTCGGAGAATGTCAAAGAGGGGCTTTAAATCTCCGGTGGTCAACTTTAGATATGGGCGAAGCCAGTTGATATCACCTAACAGGCGTTGGAAATCATTGAGGGTCTGTAAAGAGTCTTTTCTCAATTCAACCTTTTGTGAAAGGACCTTAGAGGGGTGTAACTCGAAACCTAAGAAGAGGAAAGGGGGCTGTAATTGGACCTTTTCTGGGGAAATCTGTAGTCCTAGATCTTGAAGAGCATCAACTAATTTATGGCTGGTATCAAGCAAGATGGCAATATCAGAGCCTGCCAGGAGAATATCATCCATATAATGGACAATGTATAGGTCGGGATGTGTAAGGCGAAACGGATCAATGGCCTGGGCAACAAATTTTGGACAAAGGGTAGGACTGTTTGCCATACCCTGAGGCAAAACCTTCCATTGAAATCTTGGGGAGGGTCCTATGCAGTTAACAACTGGGAGGCTAAAGGCGAAACGTTTTCTGTCCTCCGGATGTAAAGGGATACAGAAAAAACAGTCTTTTAGATCTATGACTATCTTATGATATCCTGCAGGTATTGCAACGGGGGACGGCAGCCCTGGTTGGAGCGCCCCCATGGGAACCATGGTCTTATTGATTTCTCTGAGATCTTGAAGAAGTCTCCATTTACCCCCTTTCTTTTGTATAACAAAGATGGGAGTGTTCCAAGGGGAGGTAGATGGTTCAATGTGGCCAGCATCTAACTGTTCCTGCACTAACTGTGTGGCCGCTGAAAGTTTATGACGAGGCAAGGGCCATTGATCGATCCAGACAGGGTGGTTGCTCTTCCACGTGATTTTATCTGCCTGGAGTGCAGGGGGAGCAACGGCCCTCACGAAAAATTTTTGATGTCGTACCCTAAGCCTGTCCGTGGGGCCCTGTGTTCGGCCTCTATGGGAACGGTAATACCCTGATTATTTTTTCCAAGGCCCTTGCCCGGGATGAACCCTTGGTTTAGCATTTGGTGAGTAACGGTAGCTGAGGGACTGAACATTAAAACTCCCATCTGGCTCAATATGTCGCGACCCCACAGATTCACGAGAAGCCCGGGGACAATAAAGGGGCGGACCTGACCAGTGTTTCCATCAGGGTCTTCCCAGGTGAGGAGTTGAGAGCTTTGTAAGGTGTTTTGAGAGTGTCCTATGCCTTGAAGATGAGTAAGAGAGGGCTGGCAAGGCCAGGAAGAAGGCCAGGAGGCCTTTGCAAGCACTGTAGAGTCAGCGCCCGTGTCAAGGATGCCTTTGAATTTTTTGCCATTGATTTTGAGTGTGAGGTATGGGCGTTCTCGAGAAAGTTGTTGGATCCAAAAAATATCAGAGGAACCAGGCGTAGACGCCCCTCGGGAAGGCCCTAGGGAAGGATTAGATGTGTCGAGGGGTAGGGGTAGAGCCTGAGCAAGGCGTTGACCTTGGTGTATATAAAGTGGGCCTCTGGAGCTACTGGCTAATATCTTTTTCTCCCCGGAATAATCACTGTCAACAATAGAGGGAAAAATGGTGATGCCCTGCAAGGTAGAGGAGGCCCTTCCAAGGATAAGAAAAAATGTTTTAGGGGGAGGGGGCCCAAAAACGCCTGTGGGGATCACCTGAGTCCCACTATCGGGCTCTAATATGATGTCGGAGGAGGCACAGAGGTCCAGTCCTGCGCTTCCTGGGGTGGCCCTGTAAAGGGAATGGACTGATTTTGGGGAAAGGTGGGTAGGGGCTGAGTTTGTTCTATCTGGCTGTTCCCCAAGGCCCTGAGAAAAGGGATTGGCTGAGGGGCCCGGGGCTGGCCCCTCTGCCCGTTTCCCTGCTGGCGAGTGATGGGGTTACCGAGTATGTCGGTGGTGGAGCGGCAGTCTCTAGCCCAGTGTCGGCCCTTTTTGCAAACAGGGCAAGGTGTCGAGGGAGGAGAAGGTCCTTTATTATAAGGGCCCTGAACCCTGGGTTTGTCATGGGAACCGTGGCATTGACGGGCAAAGTGCCCTGGCTGACCGCATTTGAAACAATTTTTTTGTTGGCCAGGGTTGGCCTGGATTGCAGCACCAACCGCTAGATGAATGGCCTGAGATACCTTGGAAGTAAATGGATCAACGTCTCGGCACAAGCGAAGCATTTCATCGAGCGTCTTGTCCCGGGTCTTACCCCTGAGGACGGCTCGGCAGGAGGCGTTAGCATTTTCAAAAGCCAATTGTTTGACTAACCTGTCATTAGCGGCGTCGCTTCCTAGAGCGCGCTCAGCAGCCTCTAGAAGGCGACTGACAAATTCACTGTAATCTTCCTGGGGACCTTGGATAACCTTGGTGAGTGGTGTGGTGGGGGTGCCAGAACTAGGAAGAGTTCTCCAGGCCCCAAGAGCGGCATTATGTGTCTGAGAAAGGAGTCCAATAGGGAGATTTCGTTGTCGCTCTTCAGTGGCATATGTCCCCTGACCAGTAAGTTTTTCAAAGGTCTAAGAATGAGAGCGGGGATTTTTAAGATTATTAGCGGCTATAGTCTGGCAGCGGTCACAGAAATCAGCCCGCCAAGTTAGATATTGGCCACGGGTGAGGACAGCCTGGACTATGCGGAGCCATTCACAAGGGAGAAGGTGTCCCCCTCGAGACAGTGTTTCGAGGACAGATAAGGTGTAAGGAGCATTAGGTCCATAAGTCCTGACAGCTGTATTTAGTTCTTTTAAGTTTTTGAACTGTAATTTATGGAACTCTCTACGCTCCGGGGCGGGGGGAGGGAGTTCGTCGTCACTGCTTTCTTCTTCATCATTATTGTCAGCAGTGTCCTCTCCACCTTCAGGGGCATCAGGGGGATCAGCGGTGTTAGAGGTGGGAGATTCAGGTCGTTGGGATCGGGTGATGACAGGGAAGGTGAGGGTTTTTGGTTTGGGGTTTTTGGAGGGTTTTATGGGCAAGCGTTGGGCGGTAAGGACAGTCTCTTGTAAAGCAGCCTGAAGGGAGGCTAGTTTGCTCTCTATCTCGGCCATCTGTGCAGCAAGCTTATCTTTGGTTTGTGAAAGGTTGTTGCCGTTGGAGGCGGGGAATGGCAGAACAGGCGCACAGAACTGTGGATTGTAGGGTGGGAGCCAAGTAGAAGGCCAATCTGGGTTACGATATCGTACGGCCTCATCTCCTAAGGTGGCGGCATCACCAGGATCTAAGGGGTCATTGAGTGGTCTTTTAGTCAGTAAGGGATTGGTAAGAGGACTTTTAGGAGAAGGGGGATGTTCTGTGGGCAAAGAAGGGTATATGCCTTTAGTTGGAGAGGGATCGCTCATGTCTATAACGACTGAGGGACATCTAGAGGGGGGCTTCTCAGTGGGAAGAGAAGCAACGGATGCTGAGCGAGACAGCGGTTTAAGGCAGTACTCCGCTACTGACAAGAGTTGTCGTTTTTCGGGGTCATCGGAGGCGGTTTCTACAATATCTCGAATTAGTCCCCAATAAGAGAAAGCAGCGACGGGGACGGCATCAGGGCCTTCCTTTTGTAACTTATCGTTTAAGTCTCTGCCTACCTTTTGCCATTTTTTTGGATGGATTTCGGGGCCATTTACTATGAACCAGGGACAGACTTCATCAATGAAGAGAAAAAATTTGACTAAATCCTTCTTTTTTACTCGGATTCCTCGTTCCTTGAATGAGCGTTTTAAGTCTTTTATGAATAGTGCTTCTCTGGACAAGGTTTGTCCCATCTTTTTGTTTTATTTATCTAAAAAGAAAGAGGGATAGGAACTGAGGAAGTGAACATAGGTATCAAGACAAAAAGGAGGAGAAGGGAACTTAACTTCTCTCCCGCGTGGGCAGCCGGTTAGTACAATCCGCTAACACGGACCCCCTGGGGTGCGATGCCTACGGACGTCCCGCCGGCTGTGCCTTTGGGCATAGACAAGGCTCTTTTACAGAGGCGGCAGAGGAGGGATTATACCAGAGGTCTCGACGTGGGCAGTCGGTTGGTACAATCCGCCAACACGGCTTCTCAAGAGGCGAATCGCAGACCTACAGCTCTCTCCAGGGCGGAGGGAGAGGTCTACGACCGGGATGCCCTCTGAGTGGACGACTTCTGCCTTAAAGTCGACTGACACACTGTATTTTCCCAACTCAGAAAAAGCAGCCTCTAACCTCGGGGGTGGACGGCTTGTGCCGAGAAGCGGGCTAGAGAGAAAAGTCCCAAATCCTTTGAAAAAAAAGGAAAAGACAAGAGGACCTAGAGAAGACAGAGGGAGTTATGCTCAACTCTTTTCCCCGTTTAAAATTTGTTACTTATGATCCTAGCAGTCCGTGTTGAAACTAAACTAAGGCGGATGAACACTCACCGAAGACGGCGATCTCCTGTGAGCCGAAGACGAGGACCTTCCATGAGCGGTGAAAGGCAGTCTTCTCTGAAAAACTTCTCCTTAACGAGCTGCAGCCTCTGTTATTTCGTAGTCCGCCTGGGTAAGGGTTCTGCACTCGAGCCCCACGTTGGGCGCCACTTGTCCCGCCCGCGGGACCGGTTATTTGGTGGGAGAACCGAGGAGAACCCAACCTAAAGAAAAGAGGGGTAACACGGACGAGAGAAAAGAGTGGAGGCAAGACAGTGTTCTGATCAAGCCTCAAATTTTATTCTGAACAGCAGTTGCTTTTATACAGGAAATAAGAGAAAGGGGTAGGGCTGATTAGGGAAAGAGGAGTATATGGCATGATCTGATTGGCCAGCTGGTATCAGCGTCGTTCTGTCCTGCGGTTATTGCGGCTTCCCGTTGCTTAGTTAGAAGGTGCTGAGTGACTTATGCGAAAAGAAGAACAAGTTCTTTCTGGCTACGTGACCTTCCTGGTAATTTATAATGGCGGACCTCTAGTCTTAAGATGGCTCCTGACAGTTGGTATGTTCCATGTTCTCCCAGAGACCTCTTAGACTACCTGCACATTTTTGCTGTTTATTTGTTTGTTTTTGTTTGATAGATTGCTTTTCACTGTCTTGTTTTTAAGATTGATAATTCAATCACCTTTTCATTAGAATATTATTTCCCACTAGTGGATTCATTTCATCAATGGAATCTTTTAGTTCCCCACAGCACACCTATAACATCAGGCCACCAGTTATAACTGGAATAAATGGCACATCCACATAAAACTGACATGAAACACAGGCAGGTGGCCAAAAGAGAAAATCATGCAAGTGTCCTAAATGTAAAAACAGGAGAAATTTCAGAGAAATAACTAAATGAAATAAAGCCAGCAACCGATTCAAAACAGAGTTCAAAACACTGGTTATAAGGATATTCCAGAAACAGAATGGAACAAAGAGTGGCTAAGCAAAAGTAAAAAATATAAAATAAAATGACATATCAGTCATAGAAAAGAACCAGTCATAAATTTTAAAAAGTGTGATAATTTAGAGGCAGTCACAACAGAGAAGTTAAAGCAGAGGATTAAATTACTGATCTAAAAGACAAGGTAGCAAAAACAGCCAATAAGATTAGCAACAAGGAAAAAAAAAGATTTTAAGAGAAAATCTTAAATGCATCAAGTAAAAAACAATTATTGAACTAGAGGGAGCTTTCCTTGAACTGTCACCTGATTTTTTTCACAGCATCTGTGCAGGCCGTAATGGATTGGCAGGAAATATTCAAAGTAATGTAATTTTATCCAGCAAAGCTATCATGTCAAATCAAAAGATGCTTTTCAGACACACACACACACACACACACACACACACACACACACGCACAAGCACTCAAGCACTAAAAATGTTTACGAGTACTAAATCAGTGTTACAAGAAATTTTAGAGGGACTTCTCTAGGAAGAAATAAAAGTAAAAAAATCAGAATAATAAATATCAATAACTACATATTGATAAACTATTGTTTCAAATGAGAAAATATTACAACCTCCAAACAAAAGATGCAGTGGCTGAATAGATGTGAAAACAGGACCCTC
Source organism: Rousettus aegyptiacus (assembly GCF_014176215.1). Classification (NCBI taxonomy): domain Eukaryota; kingdom Metazoa; phylum Chordata; class Mammalia; order Chiroptera; family Pteropodidae; genus Rousettus; species Rousettus aegyptiacus. The sequence continues at coordinate 1,075,309 of NW_023416294.1, read as the reverse complement.
AAATAAGCTGCGAGCAGGAGACTCACTTCAGGTCAGAAGACACACAGAGACTGAAAGGAATGACAGAAAAGGATACTTTTTAAAAGTGGGAATGAAAAAATATACAAATGGGTGAGCAATTCTTATGCCCAATACAACTTTAAAACAAAGGCCATAATGAGAAACAAATATATTGAGAAAGCATAACCCTAGTAAACATATATGCATCCAACACAGCAGCACCTACATAAGTAAAACAATTATTGACTAATATAAAATGGGAGATTAGCTGTAATACACTCATAGTAGGAGACTTTGACACTGCATTGATAGCAATAGACAGATCCTCCAGATGAAAAAATCAATAAGGAAATAATAGGCCTAAAAGACATACTTAGTTGATGTATTCAATAAATATTTTCAGTGCATTTCACCCCAAAGGAGCCAAATATACAGTCTTCTCAAAGCACAGGGAACACTTTCCAGAATAGACCATAAGTTATGACACAAACCAAGTATTAGTAAATTGAAGAAGATTAAAAACATATCAAATTACCTTCTCCAATTACAAAGGTATGAAACTGGAAATCAACCACAAGGAAAAAAGGGATGATATGCAAACTCATGGAGGCTAAATAATATGCTACTAAACAATGAATGGGTTGACAATGAGATCTAGGAAGAAATAAAAAGATACCTAGGGATAAAAAAAAAAATGAAAATACAACCCCTTAAAATTTATAGGAAACAGCAAAAACAGTCCTAAGAGGGAAATTCATAGCATTACAGGCCAAACTCAAGGAACAAGAAAATGCTCAAATCAACAATCTAACCTTATGTTTAAAAGAACTACAAAAAGAACAGAAAAAAAGCAAGAAGAAGAACAAATATAATAAAGATCAGAGTGGCAAAAAACAAAACAGAATCTCATAAAACAATATAAAAGATTAATGATACCAAGAGCTATTTCCTTGAAAGCATAAACAAAATTGACAACCACTTAAGCAGCCTCATCAAAGAAAAAGAAAGGACCAAATAAATACAATCAGAAATGAAAGAGGAAAAATAACGACAAACTCCACATAAATACAAAGGATTATAAGAAAGTATTATGAGCAATTATACACCAACATATTGAACAAGCTGGAAGAAATGGTTACATTCCTAGAAACATACAATCTACAAAGACTGAGATAAGAAGAAATTTAAACTCTGAACTGACTATCACCAACAAAAGTGAATTGGTAATCAAAATGTTCTATACACACACAGAAAAATAAAATGAGTCCTAGATGGCTAGGGGAATTTTACCAAACATTCAATGAAGAATTAACACCTATTCTTCTCAAAGTATTACAAAAAATTTAAGAAGAGGGGAAGGCTTTCTAACTCCTTATATGAGGCCACAATTACCTTCATTCCAAAACCAGACAAAGACATTACAAGATAAGAAAACTATAAGCCAATATCTCTTTTGAACAAAAATAGCTCTTATGCAAAAATCTTCAACAGAATCTTAGCAAACCAAATACAGAAGTACATGAAAAATATCATATACTGTGATCAAGTTGGTTTTATTCTTTGTGATGTGGGTTGGTACAATATCCACAAACCAATTAATGTGATACATCACATTAACAAATCAAAATAAAAATCATGTGACCATTTCAATAGATGCAGAAAAAGCATTTCATGAAATCCAGGATCCATTTATGATAAAAACTCTCAACAAAGCGAGAATATGGAGAATATACCTCAACATAACAGAGACAATTTTGTCATACATTGCCTCTGTTATGTTGAGGTATGTTCCCTATATTCTTAATATGACAAAACTGCAGTTAACATCATACTCAAAGGAAAAAGACTAAAAGCATTTTTCCTAAGATCAAGAACAAGACAAGGATGCCTGCTATCCCCACACCTATTCAACATTGTATTTGAAGACTTAGCCATAGCAATATAACAAGAAAGAGAAATAAAAGCTATCCAAAGTGGAAAGGAAAAAGTAAAACTCTCCTTATTAGCAGATGACATGATACTACACGTAGAGATCCCTAAAGATCCCACCAAAAATCTCTGTAGAACTGATCGACAAATTTAGTAAAGGAGCAGGATACAAAGTTAATCTTCAAAGGTCAGTGTTATTTTTATACACCAACAATGAACTTTCAGAAAGAGAAATTTAAAAAAAAATCCCATTTAAAACTGCATCAAAAACAATAAAATTCTTGGGAATTATATTAACCAAAGAGGTCAAAGACCTGTTCTCAGACAAGGATAAGCCTTTGGAAAAAAAATTGAAAAAGATACAAGTAAACAGAAGCATATATCATGCCCATGGGTAGAAAGAAACAATATCACTAAAATGGCCATTCTACCAAAAGCAATCAATAGATTCCTTGCAATCTCTATCAAAATACCAATGGCATTTTTCAGAGTCCAGAAGAAATCATCTTAAAATTTATATGGAACTATAGGAGACCTCAAATAGCCATGGCAGTCTTGAGAAACAAGAACAAAGTTGGAGATATCACACTACCTGATATCAAACTATACTATAAGGCTCTAGTAATCAAAAAAGCATGTTAATAGCATAAAAACAGACACATTGATTCAAGGAACAGAATGGAGAGCCAAGAAATAAATATATGCCTAGAAGATTACTTAACATATGACAAAAGAGTGAAGAACATACACAAAGTAAAGACGGTCTCTTCAATAAATGGTGTTGGGAAAATTATACAGATATATGCAAAATCAGACAAATAAACAAACAAAAATTGGACTAACTTCTTACACCTATATAGGAATAGACTGAAAATGAATTAAATATTCAAATGTAAGACCCTCAAACCATAAAAAGCCTAGAAGAAAACATAGGTAATAATCTCTTTGATATCACTACTAGTCATTTATTTTCAGACATATCTAATTGGGCAAGGAAAACAAAATAAACAAATGAGACTATATCAAACTAAAAATACTTTGCTCACCAAAGAAAACAATCAACAAAACAAAAAGACAACCCAATGAATGTGAGAAGATATTTGCAAATGATACATCTGATAAGAGGTCAGTATCCAAAATATATAAAGAACTCATGCAACTCAAAAACAAAAAACAAACCACCCAATTAAACAAGGGTAGAAAACTTGAACACATATCTCACCAATGACGAAATACAAAGGGCCAATACACAGATGAAAACATGGTTGAGGTCACTAATCATGAGAAAAGTGCAAATTATAACCATAATGAGATATCATCTCATACGTGTCAGAATGGCTATCATAAATAAAATGAAGGAAAACAATGTTGGTGAGAATGTGAAGAAAAGGGAGCACTCATAAACTGTCAATGGGATTACAAATTGTTACAGCGCTATGGAAAAGAGTCTGGAGTTTCTTCAAAAATAAAAATAAAAATGAATCTAGTTTTTAACCAGCAATTGCACTTCTGGGTATTTATTCAACAAAAATTAACACAATAATCCATAAAGATCTATGCACCTCTGTGCTCATGGCTACACAGATTACTATAGCCAAGACATAAACGCAACTAAAATGGCAAAAAGAAACGTTTAAAGAAGTTATGGTTCAAATATACAATGGTAAATTCTGTCATTGAAAAATAATGAAATTCTGTGAATCACAATGACATGGGTGGATCTGAAGATTGTTATACTAAGTGAAATATGTCAGAGAGAGATAAATACCATAGATTTCACTTATTTGCAAATCTAAGGAACAAAAAAAGAAAATCAATAACAGACCCACATTATAGAGGAGAATGTTTGGATGGCCAGAGGAGAGAGTGATTGAGGGACTAGAAAAATGGAGTGAAGAGTTAAAGAAGTACAAATTGGTAGTTGATAGATAGTCATCATGATGGGGAGCACAGCATGGGGAAGGCAGTTACCAGTAATGTATTGGTGACATGTAGAGCCCAAGGAGAGAAAGAATAACTAGGGTGATCATTCATAAACTATATAAATGTCTAACCAATGACCTATGTATTTGAAACTAATAATAAAATGACATTTTTAAAAAGTCGCCACTGGCATTTTTTACAGAATTGCAACAAATAATCAGAAAATGTTTATGGGACTATTAAAAAATTGCCACAACATTCTTGAAAAAGAACAAAGTTAATTTCCCATTCCTTGATATCTAACTATCCTGGGCTTTCCACCTTCTTAGAATTTCTACAAAAACTTCAAATAGCCCAGTAATAACTTTTACACACTACAATATTCTCTACTATGGTCTTGTACCTAATTTGGCTTTAGAGTATGGTTTCAAAGTAATTGTAGCTACCACATTAATCCCACTGGAGAAGCTATGTAGATATCTAACCAGATCCAAGCACATGCTTTTTCGCAACCCAGAAACATATTGCCCTTTAGTGTTGTACTTGAAAACAAAAGAATTAATCCTAGCATTTGAATTTATGTCAATAATAGCAAAATTGCTGGGTACTTTTAATGAAGGTGTTGGAAGTGAATGTAACAGTTAACACATACTGACTTTATGCTTCAGTGCACATCCAGATTTATTGATTAGAGGACAAATCTAGCCTGTATTGATTTGATAGAAATCACAGCCTACTTATTTTTATACAGACAAAATTTGCACATCTATCTAGACAAAAAAGTAATTAATATTTTATTGATTTTGAAGTAAACCTGGAATGTCATTTCACCTGCATACAATTAACAGTTTTCAAGACAATTCTTATTTGCATTTATCAAGAAACTATAAAAAATGAGTATGCTGTTTTCCACTTGTTAAAATATGTCCATCAGTTCTTTGAAACTCAAACTACAGTAAAATCTGGTTAACTGTCATTTATGTTGATACTAAGATGTCGGTTGAATGATGTTTTCCTTCATAGTATTTATTTAAAAAGCAAATGAAAAATAAGCTTAAGAACAAGACAAAATATCAAGCGCTTCAGAAATATTTACTCACAATTAATGTGTTCTGCTACTTTGACAAATCTCTATTAGGTTATAGTAATCAGACAGTTTGGTACTGGCATTAAAACAGACTCATAGATAATGAAATAGAACACAGAGAACTGAAATAAAACCATGTCTGTATGCACCTTTAATTTTTCAAAAGAGAGGGAAGAATATACCATGGGATAAAGACTGTACTCTTTGAGTGGTTTGGGAACACTAAACAGGTATGTGCAAAAAAAAAAAAATCAACTGTATCACCTTTTACCTCAATTGTAAGAGTTAATTCAAACTTTATGAAAGATTGGCATGTAAGACCCCCAAACTATAATACTCTTAGTAAAAAAACATAGGCTCTTACTCTCTAACATTGCTCTTATTACCATTTGTTTCAGATGTCTACTCAGGCAAGGGAAAAATAAAATAAAAAGATAAATAAATAGACTTCATCAGGCTAAAAAGTGTTTGCAAGCAAAAGAAATCACCAGCAATACAAAAACACAACCTTCTAAATAAGAGACTGCACTTACAAATGATACATTTCATACGAGTTTAATATCCAAATGCATTTTAAAAACTCATACAACTCAACACCAAAGAAACAGACAATTCAAATTTAAAATTGCCTAAAGCTCTAAATAGGCATTTCTCCAAAGAGGGCATACGGGTGGGCAATGGAGACAAAAGAAGGTATTCAACAACATTACTCATCAGAGACACAGCACTAAAACCATAGTGAGATACCACCTCACACCTGTGAAAATGGCTGTCATAAAGAAAGCAACACACATGTGTTTGTGAGAATGTGGAAGTAAGGAACCCTTCATGTACTATTGTTGGGACTGTGAACAGGTGTAGCCACTGTGGAAAACACTATGGTGTTTCCTTAAAAAATTACGGTATGACCTAGCAATTTCATTTTTGGGTTATTTATTCAATAAAATTCATAAAAAAGATATCTACATGTCTATGTGTATTATAGCATTATTTACAATAGACAAGATATGGAAGCAACCTAAGTGCCCCTCAAAAGATAATTAGATAAAAAGGTGTTATGTATACACAATAGAAATTACCATAAAAACAAAAAATTTACTGTTTGGGAAAACAGATAGACCAAGAGGGTTGTAAACCAGGTGAAATAATCTGCTCAGAGAAAGACATTTTGCATATGCTCTCACTTTATGTGGAATCTGAAGAACAAAATGCATAAACAAGCAAAACAGAAGGAAACAGATAGGTACAGAGAACAAACTGATGATTGTCAAATGAAAGGTTTGGGTCCCTTGAGAAAAAATTAGAAAGTATAAATTGATAGTTACAAAATTATCATGGAGATGTGAAGTATAGTAAAAGGAATGTAGTCAGTAATGTTGTGCTAACTACATATTGTGTCAGGTAAGTACTAGTCTCATTGAGGATCACATCAAAAATCATATGAAGGTCATACCACTGCCTGTCCACTTGAAACTAATATGAAATAATCATGCTGACTATCAACTGATATTGCATTGAAAATTATGGAAGTAGGTAGTTATGAAATAGTCACAGGAAAGTAAGTTACATCATAGGACATTTCTATCAACACTTCTCTGAAATTTAGACTCATTCTCTGGCACATACATGTAAACAATTATAATACATTTTTAGAATATTTACACCTTTATTATTATTAATGTCTCTCTGTATCCTGATAATTCACTTTGATAATTTGTTCTGGTATTCTTTATCTGAAATGAAAACAAACATTTCAACTTTTTAAGTATTTTTATTCATGACATATATTACTCCATGTCCTCATTTTTAATCTAATACACTGTAATTCAATTACATCAAAATTTGTATGATTTACAGTTTTTAGTTATTATTTAAATAGTGTTATCTTCTGCAGGGTACTAAACCTAAATGCCAGAAAACACTTAATTTACTCCAGAATCTGGCCTACTTGTTATTGGACAAGTGACGTGCACAAAAAATTCCAATTCCCCTCAAAAGTAAAAGTCCCTGTGTAAAACTGTGACATTTTATATTTCATAGATGTTTTTACCATAATTTAGGTTTTTACCATAAAGATTTCCTTAATATTTGTTACACCTATTATAGTTATTCATTTATGGAATGACAGAAACAAGGTTATATTTTATCATATGTAGATAAACCTGGAATTGAACTCTTTTGGGGGTAATTTTTAAAATTCTGTTTTAATATATAATTTCTGTTCATGTGCAATAAAAATACACACATCCATCGAGATAGAGATTAATTTCAGCCCTTATCCCTAAGAGTTGTACATTAAAGTGATCTTTACATTCTTCTATGGCTTTAGCTGCACCTTTATGCTAAAGCAATTCCCAAAATACAGTTGTCAGTTATAAAAACTGATTGTCACTTCGTGATCTTAATCCTTTCCCTTTGTCATTTGTCTTCCAAAGTCTTCTATAATCTAGTATCTATCAAAATGTCCTCTGATTCGAGATAAATTTTTGCTTGTTTCTGTGTTCTCATTTATTTGTTTTGTTTGGTTTTTTAGACTTCACATATAAATGAATTCATAAGGTATACATTTTCCTCTTTCTGACTTATTTCGCTTAGCATAATATTCTCTATTTCTTCCATGTTTTAAAAAATGGTAGTATTTTAGTTTTTCTTATGGCTGAGTAATAGTTTATTGTATATATGGACTACAACCTTTTTAAAAATTTTATTGTATTAGTTACAGGTATACAGGACATTTATATAGTTTCTGAAACAATCCCACTAACTGCTCTTACTCTTCTCTGGCTTTTCACTTAGCCAATATGTTAATGTTAAGTGCACTCCCTATGCTGTGCTCCCATCCTCATGATCATCTATCAACTAATAATTTACACTTTTTAAACACTTCACTCCATTCTCCCAGCCTTCCAACCCCCCATCCCTTTGGTGTCATAATTTTGTCCTCTATGCTAGAGAGTCAGTTTTTGATTAGTTTGCTGTTTTTGTTCCTAGATTACACTTATAAGTGAAATCATATGGTATTTACCTTTCTCTGTCTGACTGATTTCACTCAGCATAATAATCTCCAGCACTGCCCATGTCATTGTGAAAGGTAGAATTTAATTTCTTTAACGGCTGAGTAATATTCCATTATGTATGATCCCTAACTTTTTTATTCAATTGTCTCTTGATGACCATTACAGTACATCTATATCTTGGCTATTGTAAATTGTTCTGCCATGAGTGTAGGTGTCATGTTTTTTAATCCAATTTTCTAGTGCTACGTAACATGTGTTAGTTACCTTGGCTATTGTTAATGTTATAAATAAATTATAATTGTAAATGCATAAGTGTTTTTGAATTATCATATAGTTGTTTTTTTTTTTCTAAATCCTCAAAAGTGCAATTTCTGGATTACTCTTTTTTTCTTTTTATAATCTTTGTTTAAATATTTTTTCTGATGAGTATTGCTACCACAGCACTCCTGACATTTTGTTTGCATAAAGTATCCTCTTCCATTCATTTACTTTGTGTGTGTGTGTGTGTGTGTGTGTGTGTGTGTGATTTCCATCAGTAGTGGATCTCATTTACCCTGCATGTGTAAAGCAAGTCCTGTTTTTACAGCCATTTGCCATCTTATGTCTTTTGATTGGAACATTTCATACATTTACATTTAAATCAATTGTCAATAGGAGTACAATTACTGCCATTCTTTAATTCATATTTTTTCATCTGTTTTCCATATGCTTCTTAAAGAAGTTCTTATAACATTTCTGATAATGCTGGCTTGACAGTGATAAATACCTTCAGCTATTGCTAGTTTGGAAATATCTCTATAATGGCTTTAATTCTAAAATGATAGCCTTGTTGTGTAGTATAATTTAGGTTGTAGGTCATTGCTTTTGATTACTATGACACCTAATCCTGAATATAAAATTCACACTTAGCCTAGTTCTAACCGTAACTCTAATCCTAAAACTAAACTGAAAACCTAATATTCAACCTTAAACTAAACCTAACACTGACACTTATTATAAATCTAAACCTAAAGCAAATTCTAAATTCTAACACAAATTACCCTTATGATAATCCAAACCATGCACCATTAAACTAACACAAAACATAACCCTAATGGTAACCCTAACTGATACCTACTATATCTTACCTTTTCCCTGGTACCTACCATAACATTTACTATTTACTCTCACTCTAATTCCCAATGAAAACATAATTTGAAAAGCTAAGTCTAAGCCTAACCTTAATCAGAAACTCAATTCTAAACCTAATTCTATCCTGATTTAAACCCAAGTTTTAACATGAAAGCTATCTGTAAACCTAAACTTAAACCTAAATGTAAACTCTATCCTAAATCTAACATTAACTTTAACCTGAACCATAGACCTTAATGTAACCATAGCTCTTCCTAAAAGCCTAAAACTAATCCTAATTTAAATTCATATATTGTTTTCAAAGCTGACAATCTCTGTCAGAGACCTTAAACTTATGGATATCTCAAAATATTACCTAATCCGTAAGTTTAAACATAAATCTTACCCTAACATGGATCTTGTCATAACACTAAAACTAACGCTTAATTAACCAAAACCCTAATGTCAAAGCTAACTCAAGCCATAACTCTAACCTTAATCCTATCATACATTTAACCCCTATTCTATTTCTAAACTAAACATTAACCCCAACTTTAACACAACACTGAAACTCAGACCTAACCCTAATTCAAAAACCAATCCTAACCCTAAACCCTAATTTAGCCCTATTCTAACCCTAACACTTACCCTGACCATAATTTAAACTAAACCTATAATCTCAAAGTTAACTCTAACCCTAATTATAACCTAAACCTAATCAGAAACTCAAACATAACTCTAACCCTAAATGTAACACATAAACTACCAGCAAACACCCACACTAATCTGAATCCAAACCTAGTCCTTGCACTTATATTCACTGTAACATAAACCCTAATTTTAAGTCAAATCTTAAAGTCAAAGGAACTTGTAACTCTACATATAAACTTAAGCCTCCTCCTAATTGTCAACTCATCTGTAAACTTAACCTTCACCATAAAGAAAATCTAACCCTTAATCTAACATTAACCCTAAATATAACCAAAACCCTTACCTTAAAACTAATTCCAACACAAATTACAAGTAAAACACAAAGCCTAAACTGAAATGTCACACTAACCCTATACCTAACTCAACACAAAATATAAAAGAAATCCTAACCTTCACCCCAACTCTAAAACCAACCATAACCCAAATTGTAATGCAAAACCTAAGTTCTTTACCTAATACTCAACCTAGCCATAAACCTAACTTAATGCAAACTCTAACTTCAAAGATAACAGTAACCCTAATCAAAAACCTAATTTTAAACTTATCTATATCATAACTCTGATCTAACTCAGAAATCTAACCTTAACTCTAGAGTTAAATTCAAACTTATCTTAACTCTAACACTAACTCTAAATGTAGACATCAGACTCACCATAACACTAACCCTAACCTTATCTCTAACAATAAGCCTCATTTTTGGCCCAACCCAAAACCTAACCCAAACCCTAACCCTAACAATAGTTCTTATTACAAACCTAACGCCAGACCAAATCCCAAGTTAAACCTAATTCTTCCCTTAAAACGAACTCTATACCTCATTTAACCTTAACAGTAAATTAAAACTCAACTCCCAACTAACTCTAAATCTAACTCTAAACCTAAAAACTATCATAACCATAACTCAAAATATAACCCTCACATAACCATTTTCTTCAGCCTAACCATTGTACTGACCCTAACCCTCATCCTAACCATAAACCTAATATTAACCTAATGCTAACTAAACCCTAACTCAACAATGAACCTAACCCAGCAACTAATCCTAATGTCTACCAAATAATAATGCTAACCAAAACCATAACTCTAACTTTAACTCAAACCATGATACTATTCATAACCCCAGATCAAAACTGAACTCAAACCTTAACACTACTTGTAACCCAAAGTGCAATACCAACCAAGCTGAACATTAGACCTAATCTTAATAGTAACCATCACCAAAACCATAATCTTAAATCTAAACTTAAATTGAACCGTAACCCTAACTAACTTCAAACACCAATCCAAACTCTAACACCACAATCCAAATGATAAACTAAACCATACATTAATCTCAATGAGAAACCTAACCATCATTGTCACCTAGACTTACATGCTATCCTTTAACATATAGTTGATTCTAAACAGAATCGTAAACTAAAGCTAACTTTAACACTTAACTTTCTAAACTCAATCCTAAACCTACATGTAACGCTAAAGCTGTCCCTAATAGCCATAACTTTAAGGCTAAAAGTAAACCTAACCCTAACTTTAAATTCTAAATTCTAACCCTAAACCTCAATCCAACCACAAACCTAACATCTAGCCTAATCCTAACCCTAACCATAATTTTAATGTTAATCCTACTATAAAGCTAAACTGAACCATAAACCTAACCCTAATACTAATTCTAAAATTGAACCAAACAAATCATTATGATATGCCAGTCAAATGACAGAGTACATAAACACTGTGCTTGCTCCCCCCAGAGACCATATTAAAATTACAAATAAATTATAGAACAATCACTTTTGGGAAGAAACTGAAGACAAGCTGAACAGAAGGTACGTTACTAAGGATATAACTAAATAGCCATGTGGAAACTTGTAGGAGGGCCAGAGATGCAGAGCAGGGCTCCTCCCACAACCATGTGTGGACACAAATATCAAAAAGGATATCCAAGCTGTGAAGTTCGCCCTGGAGAAGCAAGCTTCCCCACCTCCACACTGGGCCACCAGTGCTGGAAAGAGGGCTCCCCACAGCCGGCTGTGAAAATCAGTAAGGATTACACCCGTCTGGGTGAGCTGGCAGGCTGCTGGAAACCCAGCTGTGCCCTAAACATCCTACATATAGACTCACTCTCTCACAGTCTCATGTGAAGCTCCAGAAAAGAGACAGAAGCTTAGAAGATGCCTGTGACATATACAGAGAGACTATATCATGTGATATCAGGATAAGGACTGGAGGGACAGCCATCATTGGCCTTGGCTAAAAGGTCTTTTCTCATATAGCCAGTAGGCAGCTGCCATATTCCTCTTTTGAAACAAGCTGCACAAGGTGTGCACATATAGGTACACACCAAACTGGAATCTGTATTAATCTGGTGAACTCAGTTTATGCCCACCTAGTGACTCCCTGAAATTCTGATCCAGAAAACCCCTGATGTTCTAGCACCTGCTATTCTCCCTGGGAAGTAAGCATGAGTCTGTACTGCCGAAGTCACTAATTTACTCCCTAAGGTACATAGGTCCAAGACACGGTAGCTGGACTCAGGGTGCACTTTAACCCTTGTTGAGCATCCCCATTCCTGGTATTGGTGACTTGTGGCCTTATTTTGCAGCTTGTCCTCTATCACATGTCTCTGGGCCCAACATAGGCAGCTATATAACCTAAGGCAAGTGCTCAGTGTCGGTTAACCTGAGTAGTCAACAACAGTCAAGGATAAGCTACAACAAGAGGATGCACTACTCTCACAAGAGACCCTCCTAGAGCACCTGGCTCAGGTGATGAGGAAGACTATACCTGTGGGCCCTACAGCACACCTACTACATAAGGACATTCTACTAAAACTAGAAAGGTGACAAATCTACCTCATGTGAGGAAACAAATACAGAGCAGTAGTGAAATGAGGAGAGAAATAAACAGACCCAAAATTTTTTAAAAAGGGAAAATAAATCTTTACAAAGTGTTCTAAACAAATGGAATAAGCAATCTACCAGATTCAGAATTCAAAATGCTCATAAAAAGTTTATTAACTTACGGGAACAGTAGATAAATGCAGTGAGCATTAAAATAAAGATGGAGTAAAAACAAAATCAAGGTAGAAGTCATTAAAAAACAGTCATAAATGAAGAAATTATAATAAAAATATACTTTCAGGAGTCAACAGCAGAGAAAATGAAGCAGAAGATTGGATTGGTGTTTTGGAACTAAAAGTAGCAGAAAACACCCAATCAGAACACCAATAAGAAAAAAAATGTTTTAAATATGAGAATAGTTTCAGAGGCCTTTGAAACAACATCAAATATCATGACATTTGCATAATAGAGGTATCAGAAAAAGAAATGGGACAGTAAGAAAGCAAAAGTTTCTTTGAAGAAATATCACTGCATGCTTCCCTAACCTGACAATATCATCACCATCATCATCATCACCACCATCCCCATCATCATTTCTAAGCCCAAGAAGCACAGAGAGTCCTGAACAAGATGAACTCCAAGAGGACCATACCAAAACAGATCTCACTTAAAATGTCAAAGTTAAAAGAGAAAAAGATAATCTTAAAAGCTCCAAGAAAAAGCAGTTAGGTTATCTATAGGAAAGCTCCCATAAGAATGTCAACTGAAATACCATGCTCATGAATAGGAACATTCGGCACCATGAAATCATCCATACTACACAAAACGATCTATAAAGTCAATGCAATTCCTATCAGGATGCCAATGGCATTTTCCCAGGATTAGAACTAAGAAGTCTAAAGTTTACATGAAACCAAAAAATATCCCATGTAGCCACAGCAGAATTAAGAAAGAAAAAGTTCAAGGCTCTACAATACTTGATATCACACTAGGCTACTAGGCGTAAGTAATCAAGATAGCATGTTATTGACATAAAAATAGAAACATCAATCAATGGAAGAGAGTAAACTTAACCAACTCCTTTGTGGTCAAAATATTCTGCAAAATATTCAGTGAGATAAAAGTATTTTCTTTAATAACTGGCATTGGAAAAACTGCACAGATCCCTTTTTTTATGCCATGTACAAGAATAAACTCAAAACAGATTAAAGACATATGTCAAACACAAATTAATAAAACTCCCAAAATATAACATTGGTGGTAAACTTTTGACATCATTCTTGGACATTTTAGGTTCTGAGATGCATTTTCAGACTAGAAAAACAACAGGAAAATAAACAAATGGTGCTACATCAAACTACATCAAAAATGACGCATAGCATAGAAAACCATAAAAAAACTAAAAGACATCCCATAGAGCGAGAGAAAATATTTGCACATGATATATTCAATCAGAGGTTAACTTTCAAAATATATTAGAAACTCATGCAGTTTGACATCAGAAAACCATTTGATTAAAAAATGAGCAGAGGAACTGAATAGGCATATATCTGAGGAGGATTTACAGAGAGTCAACAGACATATCAAAAGATGCTGGACATCTCTAATCAATAGTAATGTGCAAATTAAAACACAAGGAGATATCACCTCTCACCTGTCAGATGATGGCCATCATCAATAAACCAACAACAAACAAGAATTGGAGAGGATGCAGAGAAAGGGAACCCTTGTGCACTGTTGATGGAGTTGCGAAATGGTGTAGCCTCTGTGGAAAACAGCTTGAACGTTTCTCAAAATTTATTAAGAAAAATTACCTTTAGATTCTGTAAAAACAAAATAACAAAAGATTCCCATATCCAGAGAACAAACTGATGGCTTCCAGTTGGGAGGAGGATTTGGGAGCTGAGTGAAAGGTGATGACATTAAGTACAAGTTGGCAGTTACAAAATAAGCACAGGGACATTAAATACAGCACTAGGAATACCGTTAATAATTTATAATAAATGTGTATTGTGCCAGATGGGAACTATATTCTTCAGGGGATTACTCCATTAATTGTATGAATATCTATCCAGTATGCTATGTGCCTGAAACTAATATAATATGTAATGCCAACCCTAGATAAAAACAACTTTCTTTAAAGTTGAACTTCTTAGTGATCTAGAAATGTTACCATTGATTATTTGTTTAGAGAAATCTAAAACACTCATTCAAAAAAAATATATGCTCTACTATATTTATTGCTACATTAGTTATAATAGTCAAGATACGGGTTTAATCCAACAGTCCATCAAATGACTACTGGATTTTTTAAAAGTCAATGAAAAATGGATTTATCCTGAACTTTGCACAGTTTGCCAGCTCTGGGTTATCTGAACTATTACTTACCTTTTGTCCATTTTTACACCAACGTTTCATTGCATGGAATGTACTTACACAAAAGTAGAAAGGATATTTTTTCTTTGAAGATTGCAGTGAACAGCTAGACTGTGAAGACATTATAGGAACATTCTTAGCCATTATGTTACCCATGCAGTGGAAATTTTACTCACCTCATTATTATATGCAGCACCAATGAGGCAGCAGGTGAACTTTGTACATTATAACTCTCCACTCAGCCTCCCATATCACCATACTGAAATGCATCAGCTCAATCCACTTAGGTGATTAGACTTTATTTCAGTGTGAAATGTGAATCCAGGATGAATCCCTCTAGAAAGATCTTTTCCGGGTTCTTATTTTTGTGAATTTCTCTGCAACCAAGTTCAAGGGAATTGAGTTTTGGATGTATCTTTTCTACTTAAAAAAGGCTTTTCACAGTCCATCAATCTGTGACATCAAGTGTGTCTGAGCATGAGGGGAAGCTAATCACACCTTTTAAAAATCTGTTTCCACCCAAGGGTCTGGACAAGACAAGTAGATATTTTCAATACTAACATTTATTAAGCATAATTCTTACGTTTATTTTATACTTGTCATAGGAATATTGTTCTTAGGATTCTGATAATTCGAGATTCACTGCTGTTGCAAGCCTCTCAATTCCCCTGTATTTTGATTGCTTATTTTGTCACCATTATTATTATGAAGGTGATTTATATGTATTGACTGGTTGTAATGGTTAGCCTTACTCAGGCATGGACAGCTAATTTCTTCATCAGAATTTACAGGTGATTTCAATTGTTGACCTTCTTACAAGATGTTAAGTGTAATTTCCTAAGCCCCATACCAACCATAATCATAGTGACTCACTAATACACCCTGTTCTAACTTTAGTTCTACTCCATATTTTACTTTTAATAAGACTTAAACCCCCAAACCCCCAATTATTAGCTAATGTGTTTGTCTGACCCACTTATGAACAGACAGTTAGGAACCTGTCTATTAACTTAGGTGACATTGTTAATGATGTTGACACCTCCATTGCAGCACACACAAAAAATGGCTGTTGTTGCTTTAGTCAAGGTCTTAAGAGATATTTGAATTGCTGCAGGCCATCTGTTCACAGGATAAGGTAATGTATCCATGGTACTTAATGGATCTGGTTTTGTATGTCTAAACATTTGTGTCTCATGAAGTAGAAACTTATTTATAAAGTAACAGAAAGGAAACCACTTGCCTCTTTAGATTTTTCTGCTCATGGATCATTTCAGTTGTGTGGCAACAGGGATAGGTTTATAATTTGGAAAAAAGTAATACAATTTGGTTTAATAATTCTAATTGCGTTTGATATTATTAACTTTAATTCTCCTATGTGGCATCCCCAATTTTGTAGTAAGTGCAAAAAGAAAGCTTATGCTAACATTATATTTACTTTACAGACTGAACCTAGACTTTTCCAAAAGAAACAATACTTTTTGAAAATATTAAAATCATCAGTAGGTGACTGATGACCAATCCCAACCTCTTGTTGCTCAAAATTGGCCAAAGACATCCTATCACATAACATAATCCTTGGATGTGCATATTCTGTGTGACCCATCCTTCTAGAAATAGGACTTCACCAGCAATGCAGAACAAAGCAAGTGAAAAGCCATCTGAGGGTGGAAAGCTATTTGAGGATCATTAAAATCATGCAGATTTTTATCAACTGTGCTTTTACTATGATATTTATTTAAAAAGGAGAAATGTCCCCAAATATCTGAGATGTTCTAAATTAACTACATATGGGTTCATTAATCCATACATCCATTTATTGTTTAAAACATTTGTCTTTTACACTCTATATGATAAAATGTAGATCCAAATGAAAAAGTAAAAATGGCCTTTATATTTTTCCATGCGAATTCACTTACCAGTGCTTTTTAAAAATTTACTCGTAGCTCACCTTTTTTCCTATTTTTTTAAATTTCAACCTGAAAGACTCTCTAATTATCTCTTGTAGGAAATGTCCTCCTAGTAAAAACTTGCTCAGCATTTGTTTAATTGATAATTTCTTAATTCTCCTTCAGTTTCGAAGAACAATTTTGTTGGATTTGAAATGTTAATGTCTGTGCTTACTTCAGCCATCTGTTTTGCCTTTCAATTCCACACATTCTAAAAGCTTGTAATGTGTGCGAGGATCCATCATATGTGATGAGTCACTTCCTTTCACTCTTTTAGACTAGTGAAGCTGTTGAAATAAGATTATACCCAAGTGAGTATGATCTTTCTTATCTTAAAGAGCCAAAATTCTTTCTTATCTTAATTTTAAAGCCACTCTCTTTATTAAGGATCATCCTGGTTTTGCAAGTCCCTGAGTAGATTCCAGAATTCTGAGAATTTAATACTGACAGTTTTTGATAGCTTAATCATTGTTCTAAAGCAAGAGTATGGAGTTTAGGGTTCCCTGCTTGCCATCCTCAGTGATATTCTCCATTTCCGCTGGTTCAGACACTTCTTCTAGTATTTATATCCTTGATGCTCTGATTCTGATGCTCCCTTTGTTTTGTCATAATAGTCTTCAATTTGCTCTTTTCTAGTCATCTGTCATCATTTTCTCATCTCAGTGCTTGCGTAGAGTAGTTTTGCTTACTAAGTAAATAACAGTCAATGATTCATGGTACAACTTATTAACTTTTTCTTTTAAAATGTTTAAAATGTTTCTTATTTTAACACACTTTTCTACTTGCAGATTTAATTTTTCATCTAATTATCATGTTTGGTTTATTGTTTTTCTAAACAATTATTCATTCATAGAATCAATCAGTTTACACATATTTCTCTTATCTTCACTGGCAGAGTGAATTGTCTTTATGAGCAATACATTTTTCCTTTAGGTCTGATTCCCTAATATTCTGGAATTTTCTTATACAAAGTTTAATTCTTTATTCAATCTATAGGGATTTAAGCTGTTATATATTGATGGTAACATCTGACTACTTACTTTATTTTTTAGCAATTCTGTAGTGACACAGTTATTAATCCTACTGGTACAAGAACTTTTGGATTTTATTTTATTTTTTATTTATTTATTTTTATTTTTTAGGTGAGACAACCCTTGGTTGACCTCAAATATTTCGAGGACCTTGTCAGCTTATAATTCCTTATTTTTTATTTTTTACATCTACAGCACCTGGTCTGCCTAGGTGGTCTCCTTTCCAAGTACTAACCATGCCTGACTCTGCTTAGCTTCTGAGATCAGTCAGGATCAGGGTTGTTCAGGGTAGCATGGCCATAACTGAGAACTTTTGGATTTTAAAGATATGGTTGATTTTATCATTTAACTTGTGTCCTAAACGAAGAGAAGGGTATCGTTGCTATGTAAGGAGATTTAGAAATATTTATTGACAAATGTCCTAATAAGCAAGCTGAGCTTCTAGGTTTCTGGAGGAAAAAAAGTTTTTGTGAATCACTTTGAAATTATCTAACAAATCTTAGGTGTGACCTAATTTTATTATACTATTGCATGGTTGGTCTTTATTAACTGTAAAAACAAATGTTTCCATAAAATAATTTTTAGAAGACAGTATTTCTTTCTTTACCTAGTTGTAACCTAAAATTTTAGAAACTCCTCTGCTTGTTATTTATTACAAAGTTAGTGATTGCTTTAGTTCATTGAAAAGACTCATAAGAGTAAAGAGAGGCTCATTATTTTTCTTATTATTATTTTGAGAAAAGCTTATCTTGCTCCTACAAAATATAATAATTTTAAATTTTAAGTACTTCTCTTTCATTAAAATGCTTTTAGAACATTCAAAAATATCTATCAAATAGATATTCGTTGTTTTTTTTTAATAAAATTAATCTAACAGATGGATACATATTATAAATTTTTTAACTGGGGATTTACATAATAAATATCAAATGTTACTTTTTCCATTTCTTGTTTATTGAAACATATCAAGGGGAGGTAGTGAGGATATTGAGGTTATGGAAATATTAAAAAATGTATTTTACCTTTTATTTACCTTTCCATTTATCTGACCATGATCCTCTGTATTTTGTTTGATTTTTTGTTATGAAAGTCAACACCCCTAATTCTCAGGTAATGTACTTCATTGAGAAAAAGGTTTCTACCCATTACATGTATTTGAAAATAGAGCAGCACATAGCAAATTGGTTTTTACCTTTTAGCAAATAAGTAGGTTGAGAATTCCGTTGGTAACAAGAAGTCACCGATAAAGAACTGAAGGAGTTACAAGATAAACCAATGAATTTAGTTAAGGAAAGGTGAGTAATTTAGGTAAGGTAAGTAGTTCCTCTGATGTGCCTATTTAAATGCTTAAATAATATTTAAAAATGTGGAAGATGCTTAAAGAACTGATATACACATCCCAACATAAATTGAAATTAAGTAAATTTCTGTTGAAGTGAAGCACTGACAACTGAAAGCTTACCATTTGAAAGTTTACAATTCAGTGTCATTAAATAGTCACATAGTTGGCAGCTGTCACCATTTATTATGTTCCAGAACTTTTTCATTACCTGAATATAAATGGCTTACATGTTAAACACTCATTTCTCATTTCCTTGTTACGTATATAGCTTCTTCTAACCAATAACTTAATTTCTCTCTCTCTCTCTCTCTCTCTCTCTCTCTCTCTCTCTCTCTCTCTCTGTGCTTATTCTGTACCGCCTATACAAAGGCAATTAGCTATTAAGTCACCTTTTGTGTTTGGTATGTTTCACTAAGCAAAATGTTTTTAAGGGTCATCCATGTTGTAGAATGTGTAAAAACTGTATTCGTTCATATTACCTAACTTTATTTTATTTTATGGAATTAACAATAGCTATTGGCTTTTATAAATGGTGCTTTTATTTATATCATTTAAAAATATAGTTGATAAAAATGTTCTATTTAATGTATATGGTTTTTTACATTTTTAATTTTCCAAGTCTAACTTTAAGGTTATTTTTTTAAAGATTATATGGAAAAATGTTTTTGAAGCCTTCTACCAAAAAGATTTAGCAAACACCTAGGTTAGAGTGCATCAATCGATGCAGAAAGTCGTTGCTGTGAGAGCTTAAACAAAATGTGTGTCTTCACCTATAATTGACTTGTTTCTTACTTTGTGATTTGTGTGCTTTATGTATTTGGTGGAAATTTATGATTTCATTCTAATCTTTTTCTCTAAATTGCTCATTAGTTTATTTTTTATGTCTGTTTAATTAGTTCTTTGGAATCATGTAATAGGGTCGTCTATAATTTAATAAGTTGTTAATACAAAGGAAAAGATCTTGAAGGAAATAAAAGCCATATTCCAGTGAATGCAGGGATGATAAGATAGTGAAACAGCCTATTGTTGATATGGAGGAAGTTTTAGTGGTCTGCCTGCCCCAACTCACAGCTCCACACAAGCCACGTTCAGGTTTGTTCTAAGCAGCTGGCCTCAGTTTCTGGTATGATTTCTTGAGACCAGTGTCTGTGGATTGCTTCCTGAATCTTAACATGTGGCTGCAGAGGGGCAAAGGCTGGGGCTAAAACTGGCCTGCAACTGATCCCCATTCAGGACTGTGCCATCGGACACTTACCACACAAAGCCATGCTAATAAGATTTGGACACTTAGGAGCTTTGCTAAGTACAAAGAAACAGACACAGAAGGGCAGTGAAAATGGGAAGACAAAGAAGAAAAACCATATGAAAGCATAGAATAGAGCTCCAAGAACAATGGAGTGAAGCTGTCTAACAGATGCAAAGTTCAAACACTGGTTATAAAGATACTCAATGAATTTGGGGGTAGTGTAGATGCATTCAGCAGGGACTTTAACAAAGTTATTATAAACAAAAGTATGAAAACAGGAATTATGAAATATAACCAGTTAGAAATGAAGAACACATTTCTGGAATGAAGTGTATATTAGGGGGAAAAACAGAGTGGATAAAGAAGATCAGACCACCAATATGGAGGATGGGGAAGCCAAGGACACTCAAACAGAATGGCAAGGAAAAAGAAGCCAAGTGTTTAATAATCCATGGAGCCTATCGGACACAATTACATTTAAAAATATCCATTCCATGGGGTAACTGAAGGAAAACAAAAAGTTGAAGTGCAACTTGAAAAAATAATTACAGAACAATTCACTAATTATGGAAATAGACATACAAATCAGGAAGCTCAATGAGTCTCAAGAAATAGGGACCCAAAGAGGACCACCACAAGACATATCCTAATTAAAATGACAAAGGTTAAATACAAAGAAGGAATCTTAAGAGCAGCAAAAGGAAAATAGTTACTGATGTATAAAAGAGCACACAGAAGACTGGCAGGTGATTTCTCAAAAGAAACTATGCAGGACAGAAGGGCTTGACACAATATATTTGACATGATGAGAACCCAGGCTCTACAACCAAGAATACTTTCTCCAGCAAATCTATCATTTTGAGTCAAAGAACAGATAAAGAGCTTCCCAGTCAAAAAAAAGCTAAAGGAATGTATCAACATTAAGCCAGTACTACATGAAATGTTGGAGGTACTTACTTCTTTCAGAAGAAAAACATGTATCAAAAACAGGAATAAAGAATGGTGATAACTATATTCCTACTAACAAGTACCTCAAATGTAAAAAAAATTAAGTGCTCCAACCAAAAAGTAGAGTTGCTGAATGGATCAGAAAACAAGACCCCTAAATGTGCTACCCACAAAAGACTTACTTCAGATTAAAAGACACACACAATCTAAAGAGAAAGGGATAGAAAAAGATATTGCTTTCATGTACCTAGAGGGTATTGTGCTGAATGAAATAGGTCAAACAGAGAAAGATAATTATCAGATGATTTCAAGTTCACGAGGGGTCTAAAGAACAAAATAAACAGTAACAGCAAAAAACGTTTTTAAAAAGCAGTAATAAACTTCTAGACACAGAGAACAATTGAGGGGTACTATATTGGAGGGGGCTTGGAAGGACAGAAAAAAAGACAAAGGGTTTAAGAGATACAAATGGATAGTTGAAAAATAGATATGCAGATGTAGAGTGTAGCATGGGGGAGTTGGTTAGCAAAGTACTAAATATGTAAGGAGGAAGAAGGGTACCAGATTAGTGGCTTGATCATTTGGGAGTCATGTAGACCTCTGATCAACTGAAATGAACAACTATAATTGAAAACATACTCATTGAATTGTATAATGTAAATATGAATAACAATTGTCCCTCATATTTCGATAAAGCTAGAGGGGAAAAAATCAAATCCACAACCAATGTTACCTAATGTTTCTGAGAGTCATGAATCTAAGGATAGAATAGCTGGATTTTCTTATAAAATTCTCTCAGTAGGCATCAGGAATTATTTCACAGATTGAATGTTGGAGCATTTCCATTTGTGGTTCACCGTTTGTTACTGTTCATATATTTTATTGTGGATCATAAACTTTTTTCTTGATATTTATATTTCTATATCAATTTTAAAAAGAAAGTTTATTTTTACCCACATGACACCATTTCCAGTGTACTACTTCTCTGTAGATCCAGATTTACATCTGGTATCACTTTTCTTCTACAAGAATACCCTTTAACATTTGTCACAGTGTCGGTTTTTCTGGTGGTGATTCATTGAGCTTTTCAATTTAAGCTTGAAATTGTCTCTATTTTGTGAGTGTGTTGAAAGATATTTTTGCAAGGTGTAGAGTTCCAGATTGACATGCTTTTCATTGCTTTAAAGCTGTTGCTCACATTATTGTTTACAAGAACCCTGCTGTCATTCTGAGCCTTGTTCCTCTGTAGGTAGCACGTTGCTTTTCTCTTGCTGATGTTAAGCAATATGATTAGAATGTATTTTAAGGTAGTTTTTTCCCCATTATTTCTGCTTATTGTTTATTAAATTTATGTCCTCTGTAGGTTTATAGTTTTATCAAATAAGTTAGTAGTCACAATTTTTTTCAAAAAAAAAAATACTTTCTCACTCTCTTCCACCTGACGTCTTTCCAGAAACCCATTATGTGTTATTAAGCCACTTGAGTTTTTACTTTTTGACTCTTTGTTGTATATTGAGTATTTTCTTTTATTGTGTCCAATTTGCTCATCTTTAGGTATGTTAATTTGTTAATCCATCCATTGTATAAAATCAGCAGAACATTAACATTAAAAGTGCTGTTAGAAATATGCTCATATGTCAAAAAGAATCTCTAGAAATTCATGACTACATTAAGAACATACTTGGAAGATTTTAAACACACAAATTGCTATGGGTGGAAACTCCACATAGTCAACCCAGTTGGCAAGTTTTGGAAGCAATAATAATCCTCAAATTTATGAGTTTCTGAAAATAAGGCATAGACCCATAATCTGGTAATATTTTTAAATACCAGTTTATTTTTTTATACTATACATACAGAATTTTTTAACATTTTATTATTTTTTCCCCTTCCTCGCTCCCCCTCCCTTCTGGTAATGACTAGTCCATTGTCCATGTCCATGAGTTTCTGTTTGTTTGTCCTATTCATTTGTTGCTTTTAGGTGTATATCCCACATATGGGATATCATGTGATTTTCAACCTTTTCTGTCTAGCTTATTTCACTTACTATGATTATTTCAAGGTCCATCCATGTTGTCACAAATGTCAGTATTTCATCTCTTCTTATGACTGAGTCTTATTTCTCTGTATATATGTACCACAGTTTCTTTATCCAACCATCTATCATAGGACACTTTGTTTGTTTCCATGTCCTGGCCACTGTGAATGATGCTGCTATGAACATTAATGTGCAAATATCTTTTTGGATATGAGTTTTCAAATCTTTGGGGTAAATATTCAGGAGAGGGATTGCTGAACCATATTGCAGATCAATTCTTAGTTCTGTGAGGAACCTCTATATTGTTTTCCATTGTGGCTGTACCAATTTGCAGTCCCACCAACAATGTATGATAATTTCTATTTCTCGACAACCTCTCCAAGAGGGTGTTTTTACTTGTCCTGTTGATCATAACTATTCTAACAGGTGTGAGGTGGTATCTCATGGTGGTTTTGATTTGCATTTTCCTAATAGCTAGTGATGTTGAGCATGTTTTCATACATCTGTAGGTCATTTGTATGTCCTCTAGGGAGAAGTGTCTGTTCAGGTCTTCTGCCCATTTTTGATTGGATAGTTTGTTTTTTGTTATTATTGAGTTGTATGAGTTTTTTGGTGTGTTTTGAATATCAGGCCCTTATCAGAGATATTGCTTGAAAATATATTTTACCTTTCAGATGGTTGTCTCTTTACTTTGTTGATGGTTTCTTTTGCTGAGCAGAATCTTTTTAGTTTGATATAGTCCCTTTCATTTATTTTTGCTGTTACTTCCCTTGCCTTTGAGATCAAATTCATAAAATCCTTTTTAAGTCCACGGGCCTTGAGTTTTGTTCCTATGTTTTCTTCTATGCATTTTTTGTTTCATGTCTAATATTCAAGTCTTTAATCATTTTGAGTTAATTTTGGTGTATAGTGATATACAAGAGTCTAGTTTCATTCTTTTGTATGTGGTTTTCCAGTTTTCCCAGAACTGTGTATTGAAGAGGCTTTGCCTTCTTCACTGTGTGTTTTTGGCTTCTTTGTTGAAAATTATTTGCCCATGTAAATATGGGTTTACTTCTGGACTCTTGATTCTGTTCCACTGGTCCATGTGTCTGTTTTTCTGCCAATACCATGCCGTTTTTATTACTGTCACTTTATAGGATAATTTGAAGTCGGGTAGAGTGATGCCTCAAACATTCTGCTTTGTTTGTTTGTTTGTTTGTTTGTTTGTTTTCTCAGAATGGCTTTGGCAATTTGGGATAGATACTCCCATCAAATCTGATGATTTTTTGTTCTATTTCTTTAAAAAATGTTGATTGGATTTTAATGGGGATTACATCAAATCTGTATAATGCTTTAGGTAATATGGTCATTTTAACTATGTTGATTCTTCTAATCCAAAAACACAAAATATCTTCTCATTCTCTGTATCTTCTTTGATTTCTTTTAACAAGGTCTTATAGTTTTCATTATATAAGTCCTTTACTTATTCTGTTAGACTTATTCCTAGGTATTTTATTCTTTTTGTTGCAATAGCAAAAGCAATTATTTTTTCCAATTATTTTTCTGACAGTTATTACAATATAGGAATGCTATAGATGTTTGAACACTGATCTGGTATACAGAAACTTTACTGTATTTTCTTATTGTTTCTAGTAGTGTTTTTGTAGAATCTGTAGGGTTTTCTATATAGAGAATCATGTCATATGCAAACAGTGACAAGTTGACTTATTTGTTTCTTATTTAGATGTCTTTTATACTTTATATCTTTTGCCTGATCATACTCTCTAGGACCTCCAATGTTATATTGAAAATCAATGTTGATAGAGGACAGCCTTGCCCTGTTCCTTTTCTTAAAGGAAAAGTTTGGGTTTTTTTACCATAAAGTATAATGGTTGAGTGCTTACTATGTTAAAGTACTTTCCTTCTTTACCAATTTTGTTAAGTTTTTTTTATTATCATAAATGGATGCTTTATCTTGTTGAAGGCTTTTTTTGCATGTATTGATATGACCATGTGATTCTTCTTTTTAATCTGATCATGTGATATATCACATTAATTGATTTGTGTGTTTAATCATCCCTGTGAAGCCCACTTGATCGTGGTGTGTTCTCTTTTAAATATGTTGCTGTATTTGATTCCCTAGTATCTTCCTTAGGATTTTTGCATCTGTGTTCATGAGAGGTATTGGTCTGTAGTATTCTTTTTTGTGTTATTTTTACCAGGTTTTGGTATCAAGGTATTATTGGCCACATAAAATTGGAAGATATTGCCTCCTCTCCAATATTTTGAAGAGTTTGAGCAGAATAGGTAATTAAATGTTTTTTCAATGTTTGGTAGAATTCACTGATAAAGGTGTCTGGTCCTGGACTTTCACTTTTTAGTAGGGTTTTTATGATCCTTTCAATTTCCATAGTGCTGAATGGTCTATTGAGATTTTCAAGTTCTTGATGAGCCTAAGAAGGTTGTTTTCTAAGTACTGGTCCATTTCTTCTAGGTTACTAAATTTGGTGTTATATACTATTTTCATAGTATTCCTGCATGATCCTTTGCATTTCTGAAGTGTCTATCATAATTTCCCCTCTTTCATCTATGATTTGTGTCCTTTCTCTTTTTTCTTTAGTGAATCTAGCCAGGAGATTGTCAATTTTACTAAGCTTCCCAAAGAACCAGCTCTTTGTTGTATTTGGTTTTTCTATTGTTTTTTATTTTCAATTTCATTTATTTCTGCTCTAATTTTGATGCCTTCATTTATCCTGCTGACTTTAGGATTTATTTGTTTTTCCTTTTTGAATTTTTTAAGATGACACATTAGGTTGTTTATTTGGGCTTGTTCTTATTTTTGGAGGTAGGCCTGTAATGATATGAATGTTCCTCTTATGACCACTTTTTCAGTGTCCCAAAAGTTTTATATCTTGTACTATCATTATAATTTGTTTTTATGTATCTCTTGGTCTCTTTTATTTCTTCTCTGACCCAGTTATTCTTCAGTAGCATGTTGTTTACTCTCCATGTATTTGTGGTTCTTTCTGATTTCTTTTTACAATTCATCTATAGCTTCAAAGCATTATGTTCAGATAATATGGTTGATATGATTTCAACCTTCTTATATTTGTTGAGGCTAATTCTATATTCCAGTATGTGATCGATTCTTAAGAATGTTCTATGTAGGATGGAAGGCTCTCGGTCTAATGTACCATTTCAGGATGTTATCTCCTTA
Organism: Rousettus aegyptiacus; assembly: GCF_014176215.1. NCBI lineage: Eukaryota > Metazoa > Chordata > Mammalia > Chiroptera > Pteropodidae > Rousettus > Rousettus aegyptiacus. The sequence goes on along the minus strand of NW_023416294.1, from coordinate 1,048,569 downwards.
TTGATCTTCTATTTGAATGATCTGTCCATATCCAACAGTGAAGTGTTTAGGTCCCCTACTATCATAGTGTTTTGGTCTGTTTCTTCCTTTAGTTCTGTTAGTAATTGCTTTCTATATTTTGGGGCTCCCTGATTGGTAGCATAGATATTAATGTGTTATGTCTTCTTGATGCATGATTCCCTTTATCCTTATAAAGTGTTCCTCAGTATCTTACTTTACCTTTTTATTATTTTGAAGTCTATTTCATCTCATATTAGTACTGCTACTCCTGCTTTTCTCTAAATGCCATTTGCTTGAAATATCATTTTCCACACTTTTACTTTGAGCCTATATTTGTCTTTGGAGCTGAGATGTGTCACTTGTTAGCAGCATATGGTTTGGTTTCGTTTTTTGAATCATATTGCAACTCCGTGTCTTTTTATTTGGTGAGTTCAGTCCATTACTTCCTAGCTCTTATGTTTCTTTTTATTTTTGTTGGCTTTTTCTGTCCTTCTTGTTTTATATTATATACTTCTGTTCTAAATATTTGGTCTGTGTTAGAAATATGAAATGGATAGTTATATATATACAATTGTCCTTTTTCTTCTGCACATCTCTTATTTCCATTCTTCTTTGACAGTTTGGATCTTTGAATCCTCCCATTTTCAGTCATTGTTGTCTGTTTGTCCATCTGTATCCTGAACATTCATTACTATCTCTCTAAAGCAAATCTCTTCTTATTTTAAGCTTATGATGCTGTGTTCTTAGTAAGGGTTGCACTCCTTTGCTTTTATTAGCCTGTTAATCACCTTACTCCTAATTATGCATTCTTTTTTGTCTTTTTGTTCTAGGTGAGCTGACCCCTTTTAGTATTTCCTGTACTACAGGACTTGTCGTGGAGAATTTCCTCAATTTTTGTATATCTGGAAATATGTTTATTTCTTCTTCATATCTAAAGGAGAGAATAGCTAGATACATTATTCTGAGCTGATATTTCCTTTCACTTAATAGTTTGAATATTTGATTCCACTCCTTTCTGGCTCATAAGGTTTGTGCCAAGGAGTCAGACAATAATCTAATGGGTTTTCCTTTATAGGTTGTGAGTGGGGGAGGCATGGTGAGTATGTGAGCTGCTTCTCTTGCTTTTCTCCCATCTTCTTGTGTTACTGGTTGTCATAAATCTTTCCTTTGCTGTTCTCTCACTTTTTTTTCTCTACAATGTAAGTATTGCTTTTAGTGCATATTTGTTGCATACTAAATACATAGTTTACTTCATTTGTTATTGTCCACTTCTGTTGGAAGCCAGGCTGCCCAAAGTCAGAGGAAGCCCCTCGCCTGAATATAGGAAGGACTCAGACCTGTAAAGATAAATGTCAAATGTCGTTCTTGACATTGCCCGGGGGACTAAGGTTCCAGGAACTGGAGACAATAGTATAATCCTTTCAAAACAGCTAGCGCTTTGCTCACATTATCAAGATAGATAAAGTTAAGAAGTTAAGACGTCTTGTGATTAGGTAACTCCCGCCTAAAGCTACATGTTCCCTCCCTTAAACCTGCCCCTACATATGTAACCCCCCTACTTACAATAAACGAGACTTGATCAGAAAGCCTGTCTTGTCTCCATTCTTTGCACCTCTTATCCCCCTTCTCCTTCAGTCCTAGGACCTCCGTTGACAGTCCCGTGGGCCGGGACACACTTCCCCCATCCTTCTGATGTCCTTTTACTGTTTCAGTCATTGCTGATGTGGGCCTACAGACTGTGGAAGCATGGTTGATTATAGAGGGTTCTTATCTGGGAAGGATTTTGTCAAGTTCAGTGTTGTTTTTGCCTACTCTGAGTCTGTCTTTTCTTTCCTTTTGTCATGAAACTAAGAGGCACTTCTCTATAGACATTTGGAATACATGAGGTTGCAGAAGAATGGTTCCTATCCTTGCCTAGTGGGAAGACATAGAGTAAATGAGCAATTCTCAGAATGTGGTGTGAGGTCTACAACACACTTTCATGAAGTTCACAAGAGCACAGTCTTTTTAAGAGAAATACTAAGATATTATTGGTGTATTTTATTCTAAGATTATCAGGTGAAAGTGGAATTGATCACTTCACTTTAGAAAGCTTTTGCTAACTCAGTGACACAGTAGCACAGTATCTCACAGAGTTTGGCCAATGACCAGTTAGTTCATGATGATGCCAAATTATGCATAAGATCCTTTCAAAATGCAAAATAAAATAGTACAGAAATCCAGAGTTTAGCCTGCAGGTAAGCTTTAAATCACTATCACTTCTTTAGCTTTGATTTAAAAAAAAATACAACATTTATTTGGAAGCAGTGTTAAAATATTCTATGCGATAGACTATCTCTTTACACTGCAATAGAAGAGAGATTAGATTAATGGCAGTAGCAGTTAGAAGAGTCCAACAGTCCTGAGAGATTGTGTGACTTAAAACAGATTTGCAGAAATGTTACTACAGTTTGACTGTTGTTACTGAAGTTTTGTATTGGATAATTGTTTCTCGTGTAATGAAATAATTCCACTTTCCGCTAGATTAGTAATATTTTTTAATTTTCTCAATTTAAGTTTCTAATACAGTCAACATTGGCAACCAAACCACATGTACCAGAAGTTCTTTTTAAGACTGATATGTCATAGAATTTCTGCATTGGACAATAAATAGAGTAGCAAAGTAGATTGTTAACACTGGAAAGTCAAAAAGTACTGTAAATGGCAACGGTGAAAAATGAAGAGTAGAAAGTGGGATAGAGGGAAGTTTGCAGTGTAGTGAAGGAAGTCCTCATTGGAAAGGTGGCTTTTCCACAAAAGCTTGTGATGATGTAGGAGAATAGGTAGATATAGAAGAGTGTACCAGGCAGAGGTAGCAACCTGAACAAAACCTGAAGATGATAATTTGCCTTGGTTATAGTTGAAGAACAGAGAGATCAGATGGAGGAGACCATGGTAGGAGATGAAGTGGGAGAAGTAGCAGTGGCCCGTTCATTTCACTCTAAGCGAAAGTGGTAGACAGCAGAGGTGTTTTGAGCAGAAGAGGAAGGTACTTGACTTAGGTTTTCACTGGATCTATTTGTTCTTGTACTAGGATCTTGGATTTATTTGTGTGAATATACCCTAATTCTGGGTGCTCTTAAGTTAAAACAAAAATAAGTGAGGTAGACAACAGAACATATATCTGACCCGCTCTTTTGTTTGTGTCATTGTTTCCTTTTCTACTCACCCCCTGCCTCATTTGTCACATCCTTAGCTGTATTTGCCATTCCTATCTCTTCTGCTAAACCAAGGACTTCCTGAACTTGGAGCCTAGGTCTTACCCATCATCAGATAAATCAGTCCTCAGGAAACCTTTGCACAGATTTGTTCCGTGACAGGTTTGTTCAGTGAATAACAGCTCTGTTTCTCTGTGTGCATCCAGAAATCAAAGTCTGACACAACTGCTGCAGCCGTGCGCCAGTTAAATCCACACATCTGCGTGATGAGCAGTCAGGACCCTGTGGGCCTGACACAGAGCACATCTATGATGATGACATTGTCCAAAATCTGGATGGTGTGGCTAGTGCCCTGTAAAGTGTGGATGGCCGTGAGTTTGGAGTCGGATTTGTCCCTCGTGACCTATCTGATGCATCCCTCCCTGCATTTGCCCACCCCTGCATGTATGGACCACAGGCATGTATGGACCACTGCTGTGTCTTTTACTATAAGCCACAGGTCCATGGGGCACAAAAGGCAATGTACAAGTGGTTATACCATTTTTGACATAGTCATATAGCTCCAGACAGGACCCTCCTGAGAAGACCATTTCCATGTACACACTGAAGAACTTCCTCAATGCTATTGAGCACACCCTGCAGGTGATCAGCCTTGGGTTGAAAGGAGAGGTAGAAGACACACCTGTGCATGTAGGTGGCACTTGGTCACCAACCTCTTCTTCACCATATTCAGATGACACAGTCTCAGAGTATGTAACCTGTGCCTGTTTCTCAACTTTCTTCACTCACTTTATATGCAGTAGCTTATCCTTTTTGAATGATTCATGTTTCAACTTTAAAACTTTTGTTTTGGAAACACACAGGGAAGTATTTTATGTAAATGAGTATACGTCTGAAAAGTAAATAGTACTGTGTTCTTGCTAAGCATAATTAATTTTCAATATCATCCTTGCTCGTTATAATAATTCCTAACATCAGTTCCATATGTAGATTCCCTTCACTATTGCCCAACACATGTTTAACAGCTGGTTTGTCAGGATAACTGTTTGTGCAGTGCACATACATGCGGAGCAGCATACGTATCCTCTAGACAGACAGATAAACATACCGAGAGAACTGGCACTCAAAATCTAACCAAAATTTTAGTCCTCTTTCAATCTAAGAAAATCCATTGTACTATCAAAGTGATTGTTAATACAATCTTTGAGGCTAGGTCTAGTCCAGGGTAGGAGAAGAAATACTTTGATCTTTCAGTTTCCTTCTACTCCAAGAGTTGCAGGATAGACGTATTTATATTTGTGCCTTCGTCACCCTCTCCATCCCCCCTCCATGTGTGTGTGGTAGATGCTCTGTTACTCTCTGGCCCATGTGCAGGAAGGCCTATACAAAGCTTTTACAATAAACTTCTCATAAAGCTCTTGGACTTGACCTCTTTGTGCTTCAGATTCCTTATCTCTGAAATAGGGCTGACAACAGTATTTTTCACAAAGCTTTTGTGAAGCACTTCTCACTGGATATATACTTGACTTTAAATATGTACAAGTTGCTCATTCTTTCATATCAACCTCATAGGGTGTAATAATACTGTTACAGTATATCTTTTGAAATGAGGGTAAGAGTTGAAAGGTTTTATCTTGCATGTATACTATAAGTAGCATACCATGTCAGAACTGGGATTTGAACTCCCAGTATTAAGATGCTCCAGATCAGTTTACCCAATGATTGTATTTACTGACCTCATAAGTCTCAGAGGGCAAAACCTTTGTCAAGTTTTCTGCCCAGTCCCCATGGCCAGATAGAGATCATTCATGCTTTTTTTTTTTTTTTTGTATTAACATTTTACTTTTTTACTGAGGCATAACAAACATGTTGGGGATAATGTATCTACATCTTAAGAGTTAAGTTTTGCACACATATACACAAGTGTAACCACTATTGAGGTCAAGGTCACAGGTTTTTGAATTCAGGTGATGAGGGCTTGGGAAGTTAGAGGAGCCCCATTGGGAGGTTGGTTTCCTCTGTTCCACTTCCAATATAGGCATGTTTTTCCTGTTTGCTTTATTCATCGGTGGTCTTTCTCATATCTTTCAAAATCCATTTTGTCTCTCATACCCGATATAATCTATTTACTCTATCTGCAGTGGGCTTGGGCAACCAGCAGAAAATGTCAACCAGTATCTCACATGAGATATCCCATCTGTCCATATGTTCCTTTAGTCATTTTCCAACCAGCCAACCAAGGCATGCTGTAACTATTATAATCCTTGGCACCTGGCACGGTTTGTGATTGACTGAACAAATGCTTGAGCCATATGCTTTTGTTTAAGGGTTCGGGACTAGTTTTCCATGGAGCTAATCCTATTCCTGGGGCCTCTGATCCCTGATAGAGACTCCTTGTGCATGGAGTTCACACCGTGGCTGGTAGGTACCCACCCCCTGGAGGTGCTGGAGGCCGTGCAGCACAGCCTGGTGGTGCAGCAACCACACACCTGGGCTGACTGCATGACCTGGGCTTGCCACCACTAGCACACCTAGTACTCCAGCAACATCCAGCAGCTGCTGCACAACTTTCCTCCTGACCAAGTATTACATACTTGCTGGGTCCTGCAAATAGGGAGTTTGCTATAGGGTGTGGACATGGTTCACTCCAGTTGATCTAACCATGGCAAGTGCACCAAGGCATGGGGCTCTATTAAAATAATTAAGCTTGTGCTTTGTGGTGTTGACTGCCTCTTCCCCCTTACCTCATGCACTTTGCCTCAAGCAAGAGACTTGGTTTTTCTTTCCCTTACCTGCAGTATAAGGTGAGTCATATTCTATTCCCAATCCCATTGAGGGTACAGAGATCATAGGAGAGAACTTTGGGAGTTAAGAGTACAACAACTAAGTGCAAGTGAGTCCCTGCTTCATTTGATCTGGGGCAAGTCACGTGTTTTCTATTTGCACCTCATTAGTTTCAGGAGTACTGATGGCTTATTTCATGAGAGTTTTGTGAGAATTAACTGAGATTTACTCAGTTACTAGGTTAATTAAGTTAATATAGTAGCTGGCAGTCCGTAAGAGTGGGTGAGTAATTCTGTATCTGGCACAAAACACATGCCCTTGGATAGTGAGTTGGGACCTCAGGGCTGAAACCAGGAGTCAGAATCATCAGAGACCTCTCAAATTCTGCTTACCCAAATTCTGCCCACCCAAAACCATTCAGTTCCCTTATCTAACCAACTCAAGAGCCCCGTCTTCTCTTGGGCCACTGGGCAGGCTGAGGGAAGCCCTAAGTGTTGGGTGTGAGTCTCAACTTCTAGTTACACCACTCTGTTAAGTTTCTCCTACCTTCTTTGCCCCATTTTTCCTTCCTCTACTGCTTTCTACCTCTCTGACTCTCTTCTCTCTCACCCCCAGAATGACAGAAATTATGAGCTTTGTGTCAAAAGGAAAGCTAGTAAGCATATGTGGGCACTGGTGCATGAGATTTGATCCACAATAGTGAGGGCATTGAGATCCACTACATATGTTACACCATCTAGCCTCTGCTAATGTCTTCACTCACCTCCCACATCCTTTCTCTTTCCGCGCAATCCCTTCTAACTCTGCTGGCCCTCTTCACATTAGTTCCAGTTCATTCCAGTCACATTCCTACTTAGCATAAGTCTGAAAACCTTTATGAAGAGCCCTCTGCCCTCCTCAGGCATTATTTCAACAGACTCCTAGTAGTCATGGCAAAAAGTTGGGCTCAAATAGGCCCACAGGCCTACATTGTTTTGAGAATTTTTTTAACTTCTTGTTGCCTTCTAGTGTTTAGAATTGGAATTCTTAATAAAACATAGTTAATCGAGGTTTGCATTGTCCTTGTTTTGGCAACAGCTCACATCTGCCTGTCTCCGTGAAGGAGTGAGGTTCTGTAGCTATGTTGATTTAAGCGATCATCCATCCAGGGTGTTCATCCCCACTCCAGCAGCATAAAATTTGACCCAAATCCATGGTTAGAAGACAGAGAAGATTAATTCCTACTCTTCTCCTCAGTGTGGGGTTTTCTGCCTTTTCCTCTTTTCCTCACTGGTTAGAACAAAAGGTGACACCAGTGGGCCACAGAATAGAGCCATCTTTGCACATGTATTTAAATCTGACTCAGGTTCTTATTCTACCTTTTTTGTCTTCAATTTCTTGCCATATTTGTTTTGAGAGGTAGTAGAGGTCTGAACCTGCACTATCAGTCTGAACGTAGTTTTGCCAATGTGCACAGTCTTTGTCACATTCTGCTTTGTAACTCAAATGCCCCATTTGTAAAAGAGAGAGATAACAAATTGTTAGGTAGAGGAGTAAATGGATTGAATCTCCTTCAAGTGATTGGTACCTAGCACAGACGTAATGTGTTCTACATGCATTTATTGTTGTCTGAGAGTTTAGATCCTCTAAACCTCTTTTCAGATTGCGTTTGGTCATAGCCCCCATCACTTGGTGCTCCCAGACCATTTACAAGTATGGTTTGTTGCTATAATGGGACCTGAAGTGAAAAAGGTCCACTGGATCCTGGGTGTTAGGAAGAGTTCACCCTGCCCCTGAACCTCATCTGTGCCAACCTAAGGCTCTACTGAGCCAGTTCTAGCCCCTAGACATAGTATATTCCCTTGCCTCCTAAGACTTATTTTTGGTCTGTTCTTCCTGGGATTCAACTTATTACATGAAGACAGACTGTGAGACATAAGGGGCAAATAGGCTTTAGCCCCAGTGTCTTATTTAACAGTAATTTCATCTGTCTAGGTAAAATGCAAAGGTTTACAACACAGGCTCCTTTTAGTCAGTACCACTCTAGAGCACCCACACAAATTTGCCTACAAGTTGCATTCTTCTGCCGCCTTTCTTCACTTTCACAGTTTCCAAACTCAATGCTCGCATAGTGTAATAGGATTTGATATGAGTATGGAAATGTTCTGTTGCTGAATACTGTAAATACTAGGCCACACGTAACTAACTATTTAGTATTTGAAATGAAGCTAGTGTGACTGATGAACTGAATTTTTTCAGGTTAAATTTTAACGAGATGCCTCCGTGGGGTAGGAGCCATTGCACTTTGTCTCCATCTGCATCAACACCTGAATCAGGGACTCACACACTGAATTTCTGGAGTCCAGTCTGACAGCAGCACAGCTCCTGAAACCTGGTGGCACTGTTCACTTCTCAGCCCATTTTGTCAAACCCAAAGGCCCACCAGTTTACTTCGGTATTTGTTTACTGTTATGCTCCCGGCCATTTTTCAGAGAAAGAAGAATTGCTTTCTCCCTTGTCTTAGCTCCCCAGTGTCCTAGAATCACCATTGCCACTCTGTTTCCTTCTTGGGGTCTATTCTTTCTGTACACAAGTGTGTGACACAAACACAAAGAGAGTGATACCCAATCAGGGAGATACGCATGAAGATGATGTTGGTATCTAGCAGGCAACTAAAGGACTTCAAGAACACACAAGGTAAGTGGGTAGAGAGGGGCCGGGGGACTCTCACGGTGCTAGGATTGTAGTTCCTCTGGGTTCTCCAAAGAAACAACCAATAGGAGATACATATGTACATTTTGAGACAGATTTTGTATGGAACTTTTCCATTACCTTATGCGTGTATAAACAGATTTTAGAGACATTTAAGACACACAATGACAATAGATAGTAACAGCTGGATAGATGTCAGAAGACAGCTAGATAGATGGATAGATAGAACTGATAGGTGTAGAAATACATACTGAGATTTTGGAATAGGCTCACATTAGCAGTTTTCCAATGAACTTAATCACAGGGCATGGTAACACAGACCCTGAAGGGGTCCATCAGCGTTCTACACACATGCTTCCTCACCTCTATGCAGCAGTACTCCAGTTTCCTTTAGATAGTCAGGATCAATTACCACACCAGCACAGTAACTTCCATCTTTGCCAGTTGAATCAGTAGCCCAAGTGGCTGGGTGGCTGTCTTAACTTGTGACTCAGTGAAATCACATTGTGTCTTCATGTGGAAGCATTTCTCCCTTTGGAAGTAAGATACTCACGCTGATATTGTGTAAGGTCACATAACAGAAAACACAAATGTCAGTTGGTCACTAGCGGCAATGGTGAGTGCTGCCAGTTCCTTTCCTACCTCTTCATTCCTAGACCAGGGAATCCTGGTTGTGGCAGAAGCAGGAACATATGGTAGAGGTATTGAGAGCAAGTGTAGCCTTCTGGAGAAGTTGGTTCCAACCCTGCAAGTTAAGGCCACCAAATCTTTCCTATCACTGGGTCTTCAGTCATTCCACTGCTTCATCAGGCTGCCTGCTTCAGAATTGTGGAGATCATGGTGAATTCCATGGGGATGGATGCCTTGCCTCACTCCTGCTACACAGTGAGTTCCCTAATTTGAAACAGAGTTGTGCTAACCCCATGACAGAGAGGCAGGCATCCTGCCAGTCCACACATGGCAGTTTGGGAAAAGAAATTGCATACAAAGCAGGCAAATTTATATTCAGAGTATGTCTTCCAGGAAGAACAACACTCTCCCACTCATGATGGAGGAAGCCCAATGTAATCAACTAGCTACCAGGGGGCGGGGACTCTTCTTAATTCTTCTACGGGCAAACTAGGCACTCAGCAGTGGGCATAACCAGATCAGTCTTAGTGAGTGACAGTTCTATATTACTGAGCCCAGGCATATCCTCCATCACTTGAGTCCATGAGACAGTGGGACGTGGGCCAGGGAAAGAGACTGGAGAATAAAATCATTCTATAATGGGAGGGATCATAGATTGATCCATGCATTCAACATGACAGAATGGGTCATCCTATCCATTTGATTATTAGAATCTTCCTCTGCTGCAGGTCGCACTTGGGTGAGCATACACATAGGACACGCTGTCTTCATGTGTTTCAGGCAAGTCTATCTACATTCTTTTTCCTCCAATTTTTGGTCACCAATTTTCCAAATTTGTTCTTCCAGGAAACATCACTATTCAGCCAAACTATTGAGCACAAGACAGAAATCGCTTCTATGATCTCACTATCACATGTCTAGTCATTTCTTCTTCCAAACTCGGTGAGCACACTGCTGTATTCCTTGAAGATCTGCCCTCTGGAGGACTTTCTTTCACCACTGTCCTTCAGGTATACACCAGAGAAGGGCAATAATGCTGTACCTGTCCAATTTTGGGTGGTGCCTGTGAAGACAAATTTTAGGAATTTTCATTAAAAGCTAATCAGCCTTCTGCTTCTATAAATATGCTTATTACATGAAAGAGCTCACTTGCATTTTGTCCTATTTATTTGAACAACAAATGTAACTGTTTGTATTCCTTAGCAGCCCCCAATTCCTGTAACAGTTCATAACCTTCAGTAACCCCTAATATCCACTGCCCTTCTACCAATATTATTACATGCAACTGTAGCATCTCCAGAGGTTTGTAATGGTCTGAGTTCAAATTAACCAATCAGCTCATGCTAAAAACCTGTATATGAGGAATGTTGCAACTCAGCTCAGTGCCCAGATCTTCAGAGCACTAGCTACTCTGGGACCATGTGTATTAAACTTGAATTTTCTAACTCTCCAAATGCTGCTTATTTTTTGGCTGGTCTGATTTTTGAGCTTTTCCACAACATTTTTGTGGAGGCCACAGTGAGATTCTAACCATGACAGCTCCTTGAGACACTGGACCGGTGTCTTGGCCAGAGGAGGCAGAGAGGAACCGAGATGACTGATGAGGCGCACCCCCCAAGTATTTTGGGTTCTCTTTTGGATCGGTGCCCCAACTCCTGAGACAGCTGAGTCACCAACTGGATTCATAGGAGGGACAGACCAACTCACCGGGAATGGTCAAAGGAAGAAGTACCAAGGTAGGATCTGGGATCAGTCCTCTTGTAAGTCCTGTCTGTCAGATGGAAGAGGAGCTTGATCATCCCCTAGTCTTCAGTAAAAAGATGTTGGTTGGGGTCTTCTTAGTGAGGGAAGACACCAAGGTCTCTAAAATGAGTGAGCAGAGACCTTGGAGTCTCCCCAGAGGAGGAGATGTTAGGTTGAAGCAGTCACTCACTGGCTGAGAGTAAAACCTGTTGCATATACTGGTAGGGAGGAGCAATGTTTTAACCTGATGTATAAATAACCTGTTGTATGAATGAATGGATTGACCATCTTAATCTGTCAGGTATGAGTTCTTAGCTCCATAGCTGAGCACACTTAAGTTCCGCTCAATGCTATGGAGTTTGTGTGGGCTCCCTGTGTGTTTCTATAGTGAACAACATACAGTCCAGGGCAGCATTGGACTAGGGCCCAATCTTAAGTCACAAAGCTGAGTCTGCTACAGCTAAGTATCACTTAAGCTTATTTGGGACATGGTCAGATGAGCATCTGAATGGTCTCCTCTGTGGAGGGGGCATCCACCCTGTTTGTCTTTGCATCTCCGTCACAGCATGGAATGAGTTTAGTCAACATTAAGTAAAAGAGGGAGGTCTATTATCCCCTGAAAGATAATTGAGTGCCCCTCCCCACAGGTTAGGGTGAGTTACAGCTTGTTCTCCAGAGAACAGTTTAAGGAATGGTGGGAGGCCCTATGAAAGCACGTGAGTGCTGAATGACTGAGATGTGGCTTCTCCATGAAGCAAGAGTTGAGCCTTAACTCACGGTTCTATTCGTGAACCTCATAAGGTTTAGGATGGCCTCACTGGATCTCCATGAGGAGTTTACTCCAGTAATCCAGGTTGCAAGGTTGTGCCAATCCACCAATGCTAAGAGGCACCTGAAATCCCCACGAGTGTAGCAGCTGGAGTTGGCAAAAGTAAGTGGCGTTGCCTCCACATTTTCAATGATGCTACCCTCAGCCCTCCATGTGCTTTGATTGTTATCTGTTGTGGGAGATATGGGAGGTACTCCTGATCTATCTGGTGGAAAGAAAAGTATGTTTTTTTTTGTTGTTTGTTTGTTTTTGTGACAGAAAGTATAAAGTCTAGAGACTTATTTTGAAGGAAAATGAAGGAAAGTTGTTTGTTTTAGAGATGGTTATTGCTGAAGGAGTGAAAAGAGGCAAACTGAAGGAATAAAGAAAGTATGAAAGGTTTGTGAAGTAAAATGCTGAGAATAAAATTCTATGTGGAACAAGGTTGAAAATTTAAGTGCTAAAAGGAGGCCAATGCAAAATTAGAATTCTGTTTAATGTTTCTTACGTTATTGTTCTGACAATAATGTCATAAAAGGTTTTCTGAGTAGAAAACAAGGATTCTGTACTTCATCAAAAGATAATTTCAGTGTTTTACGATGCCTTAACCAGGTGTTTGAGACTTTAGAGAATATTCCAACACTGGCCTCTGCACTTAATTTTCAAAGGAAGCTCCCTGAAAATATGGGGGGAATTTCTTCTAAGCCAACTGTCTTAAATTGTATGTTGAAAAATTTTAACGAAGGTTTCTCAGAGGATTACGGGTCAAGCTGAACTCGGGAAAGCTTTGTACTCCTAGTGAGCTCGAAGAGCCTGCCTTTGGGGTAGGTTGGCCCTCAGAAGGAACTCTAGAGCTCCCCACTGTCAGAGTCATGTACCAGGTAGTGAAATTTCCAGACCAGTTTCTGTACCCAGACTCATGGTGCCCACTCTTCTATAGCACCCCCTTGGGTCCATTTCTGGACAAATAGGTATAAAGAGAATAGGTATTTGTGGTCCAACTGGCTAGGTGGAAAGACAAAGTTCTGGCAAAAATAATCTGCCAAGGGGACCCTGAGGAGAAACTATCTTCCCATAGCTGTATATCCCAGTAGCTCGATCAGCCCCTGCACAGCTACCCCTACCTGCAATTGCTGGACAGCCCTCCACTATCTATGTCTTTGCTACCCCAATGACTCGAGCAACCACCAAGCCTAAGGCCATGGAGCCTCCACTCGGCCATGCAACCGGTTCAGCAACCTGCAGCCCTTCAAATGCCCCTCCGAGAGGGGCAAGTTCCCTTTAAGATTGGAGAAGAAGGCACACTCCAGCCGGGGTGCTCTGTTTTCAACTATCAGCCAATACAACCAACCTCCTCTACTGAAAGCAGCATACCCCATCCTGTGCAGAGAAACCTCAAGCAATAATTGGCCTGCTCGAATCGATCTTCTATACTCATCAGCCTACCTGGGACGACTGCTGTCAACTCCTCCTGATTCCTTAACACCAAAGAATGACACCAGATTCACTGAATGACAGGGATGGATTCAAGGACAGGCACCAGAAGGTACGCTAAACCCTGCAGCATGGGCCTTAGGGGTCATGCCTGACACCAGGCCCAAATGGAACTTCAACGTACCACACAGAGGGAGTATCTCAACAGGTTCCGGAAGGCCATACTCCAAGGGGTAAAAGCTGGGGCTAGGAAGCCAAAATAAATATGTCAAAAATGGTAGAGATACTCCAAAGGTCAGAGGAGTCATCCTCAGAGTTCTATGAAAGACTATGAGAGGTGTTCTGGGTGTATACCCCTTTTGACCCCAAAGCACAAGAGGACCTTCACATGGTCAACATGGCATTTGTGGCCTAATCCTTCATTGACGTTCCACTGCAAGCTTCAAAAATTAAGGGGCTTTGCTGGAATGACTGCAGCCCAGCTGCTGGAGGTTACAAACAAGGGGTTTGTAAATCGCAACCAGGATGCCCAAAAGATAGCTGACAAATGGATGAAACAAGAGGAGTTCCTGCTGGCAGCTGCATTAGGGAACCTGGACCCAGTACGACAGATTGCCACTCCCACAAGGAAGAGAGAAACCAGAAATAGACCACCACTTCACCACTCCCAATGTGCCAACTCTAAAGAGGCAAGCCATTGGAGAAATAAGTTTCCTCATCGTAGGGAAGTGCCTGAAAGGCCAAACAATTCAGTCAACCTCATAAAGAAAAATACTAGCTTGAGTCAGCCATCCAAAAAATTAGACTAGGCCAAAATATTAGACTAGGAATGATTGGGTTCCCTGATCCTAGGAGTCTACCCCAGGAGTCTATGGTTACAATAGAAGTATGAGGCCAATCAATGACTTTTATGGACACTGAGATTGAATACCCAGTAGTAACTAGACCTGTGGGTCCCCTCATGGATGAAACAGCAACTATTGTTGAGGCCACAGGGGACCAAGTCGGCGGCCCATTCTGTAAAGCCCACTCATGTCAGCTAGGGGGGCACCTAGTGACTCATGAGTCCTTGTGCCTACCAGATGCCCCATCCCCCTTCCGGGTAGAGACTTATTAACAAAGCTTGGAGCACAAATCCCCTTTACCCTAGGGAATTCCACTAGTCTCACACTGAGAAGCCAACCTACTTTAATGATGGCTATGACTATGTCTGGGGAGGATAAATGGGATCTTTACTCTCTTGAAGAAAACAAACAAAACCAACCAGTCTCCTAGAAGAATTCCCTACTATCTGGGCAGAAAAGGAGGGCCAGGTCTAGCCAAAAATCACACACCCATTGTGGTAGATCAGAAACCAGTGGCTATCCCAGTCACACAAAAACAATATCCAGTGTCATCAGAAGCATGCCTAGGAATTTGGGACCATATTCAGTGTTCATGCAATGCCAAAATTCTAGTTGAGTGTCAGTCACCTTGGAACATTCCATTCTTGCCAGTCAATAAGCCAGAAGGGAACAACTACTGCCACATTAAGGATCTCCATGCCATCTACCATGAAGTGGTCACCATTCATCCAGCAGTCCCGAACCCGTACACTCTCCTGAGTCTCTTACTTGCTCAAGCAAGCTGGTTCACATGCCTTGATCTTAAAAACACTGTCTTCAGTCTCTGGTTATCAGCGGCCAGCCAGCCTTTGTTTGCCTTCAAGTAAGAAGATTCACGCAGCTGGAGAAAAACACAACTGACCTGGACTTGACTACCACAAGACCTCACCCATCCTGCTTGGCGAGGCACTGGCCTCAGATCTTGCTGCCTTCCCTGAGAAAACTTTAAATTTCACATTATTTCAGTACATAGATGACCTGTTACTGGCTAGTCCCACCTAAGAAGACTGTAGGAAAGGTAATAGAGCCTTACTGGCCCTACTCTCTACCATGGAGTAAAGGTGTCATGGAAGAAGATTCAAATCTGCAAACAGAAAGTCAGATCTCTTGGGTTCATCATCTCAGAAGGACATCAGGCACTTGGACATGATAGGAAACTGGCCATCTGCTCAATACCCCAGCCAAATACCAAGAAAAGGGCCTGGTAAAGACCCCTTGGTTTGAGGCTCTAAACAAGAAGAGGAGCTTTAAATATAAAGGTTCTCTATTCTGTAACTGTGTTAATGAATAATCAAGAACAATAAGTGACTGATCGATGTCAGAATAACTCACTATCAGGGAAAGTTGAATGCATGAACAGGACCCTCAGAACCACACTAGCTAAGGTTTTATGGACTCAAGGCCTTCAGGCCACTCCCATTTAGATCTCCCCAAGTGATAAGGAAGTTAGAAGGAGACCCTAGGTTAATAGCTGACCTAGAAATGTCCCAACTCCTTAGGGAGGATCCTCACCACATCACTAGGGAAACCTCAGAAAGAGCTCCTATTCATTTAGGGAATTGGGTCCACCCCTTTCAGCCAGGAGAATAAGTATGGGTTGAGATTGGTAAAAGGAGCCACTTCAGCTAAGCTGGACAGGCTCTCATATTGTTATATTAGCAACTCTCACCACCATTAAAGTTGCAGGTATCATCCTGTAAATCCACCACACCTGAGTGAAGAAAGCAACATCTCTAGAAAATCAAGAGACTTGGACTATAGAGCCTCATTTTGATCAGCCACTCTGGGTCACAAAAGTCCACTTGAAATTATTGGCCCTTCTCTGGCTACCCTCAGAAGCTTGTCAGTCTATGCACAGCAGAAGCTTGAGGATCAACTGATGACTCCTGCAGAAACTCCTCTGTGGACAATGTATAGAGATCCCACCAACTTTCATAAGTTGACTCTGAGGAAAACAATGATCCCTGCTCCAGCCACAACCCAGAAGATGGCTGGTCACGGTTGGCCTAAGCCTGAGGAATTTCATCATGGGGCTCCTAATAATTGGACACTGGAGAGGGAGGGAAATTAGGGCAGAGGACTGTGAGCTATGTATCCACATCACCGAAGGGGGTCAAAGTATTTTCACCACCTTGATTTTCTATACCTACTATGAATGTCAGGGAACTCAGAAAGGGACCTGTACCTATAATCAGACTCAATATTCAATATGCAATCCAGGAAGTAATCAACCTTATGCATACTACAACCCAAATGACCTTCCCACTGAAACAGTTTTTGAAACAGTTTTTGAAATAAGGGTATCTTTGAGGAACTACGACGGAGGATAGACAGATGAACCCATGTTGGCTCAGACTAAAGTAAAAGAAAATCCCAGTCAAATAACTCTAAAATTTGATGCATATGCTGCTATGAGTTAAGGCCAATGGGAAGAAGGGAGATTCTGCAGATCTCTCAGCTGAAAAGAAAGCTATAAGACAGAAGAAAAGTATATATGTCCCCAAAATTTCTCATGTAGTATAAGCTGTGCTTATTGGTCATGTGTCCTCTGGACTATTTGAGAAGAAGACACCACCAACAAGTATGAAGTTTATCTAAGAAAAGGGGTAGCTTTATCAAATTGCACCACACACATGTGCAATCCATTAGAGTTAATCATAACCAACCCCTTGAACTCCCATTAAAAGTTCGGAGAAGTATTTACACTTGGCATTGACAGGATAGGACTAAATCCTTATGTTGAAATTTGTTTTAGAGGTCAATTACTAGATCATTCAGCTCAAGCCTATCAGATTCATAAGTCCTTCTATAAGGAAGTAACTGAACCCCTACTCCCACTAACACAATCAATCAAACACTTATTTCTCAAGATGGCTGAGGGATAGTGCACTTCCTGAATGTCATTTCTTGCTATGTATGTGGGGAAACTCTGGTAGGGGACAGGAAGCTGTGGGAAGCTACTGAATTGATTCCCACCCAAGCAACACCAGACATACTGACCCCACATACTTCTAATTATGGTCAATGAATTTTAGAACATACTATTATAGGATGATACTGTTTGGCCAGAGATGGAGGAAATTTCATAAAGTCAGTCGGAAATTTAATTTGCTTAGGCCAAAAATATCATAATGCCACCTCTAAATAAAGTGTGTAGTGGGGATACAGGAAAGAGAGAAATCTGCTTTGGCCCAATTCCCAGAGCTGAGTAGTGCCTGGCATAACCCAGGCAGGGCCTGAAACCTGATAGCCTCCATGTGGCTGTACTGGATTTGTGGAAACAAATATCCACTTACATTCACCTCCCAAAAAATTGAGATGGGAGCTATGTAACTGGGATGATAAAACCCTCCTTTTCCCCCTTACCTCTGAAAACAGGGGAACTGGTTGGTCACCCGGTCCCACAACCCTTACAATGTGTAAAAAAGAACTCCAAATAGGGGACTGGAAGGATGATGAATGGCCCCTAGAATGAATAATCCAATACCATACACCTGCCACTTGGGCAAAAGATGGATCTTGGGAATACGGTACCCCCATTTATATGTTAAACCGAATTAGTCAATGGCAAGAAGTTTTAGAGATCATTACCAATGAGACTGGGAGAGCCCTGACCCTCCTTGCACATCAACAGAATGAGGTGAGAAATGCCATCTACCAGTACTGATTGACACTAGATTATCTATATTGGCAGCAGATGGAGGCATGCATGGGAAATTCAATCTCACCAACTGTTGTATACAGATCGATGACGAGGGCCAGGCAGTTGAGAACCTTGTCAAAAAAAGGGACAAAACTGGCACATGTGCCTGTGCAAGTATGGCACAGATAGGACCCTGATAACTTCTTTGGAGGTTGGTTTTCTACCTTTGGGGACTTTAAGACTTAGTTGGAGTAGTATTCCTCCTTGGCGCCTGCCCCCTTCTGCCTTGCCTGTTGCTTCTTGCCGTCCAGTCGATTACCTCCCTCACAGAGGCCATAGTGGAGAGAATGACTGCAGTAGAGATCCCAACGCAGTGGAATTACCAGTCTCGCACTCAGCAACTAGTAGCATATTTCCCGTCCACTCCTAAGGCCTGAGAAGCAAGAAAACTGATAGGTACGATCCAATCAGAGTCTGAATCTGAAGCAATGGAAAATCAACATCCCAGCTTGAAGACACTCAGACAGAGAAAAAGAATTCTTTCTTGCTCGGCCATTTTGTTCATATCAGGTCTTCAAAAGATTGCATGAGTCTTACCCACACTGCGTACAGCGATCAAGGTGAAGCTCATCTAGAATCACCTTCTCAGACACACTGCAAGATCATGTGTAACCAAATTTGACCCAATCAAATTGATACAGATAACTGAACATTGCAGTGACCATCCTCAGGGCTGTTGGGAACCCTTGATCATGAAGAGACTTAAAAGAGTCTCATCATGGATGTTAAGACCAGACTCAAGTAATGACCTTTCTTGCCTTAAAATCTTGCCAAAACTTCAGATTCCATGGAACTCGAAACCAGAACAGGAAAGATCTAGCTTTCATGTATTAAAACCTGTGTACACTTTAAGTCAAAGGTTTAACTAAAGACAGAGAAGGAGTCAACTCTTGAGGCTGTAACAAGTGTAAATATTTCTATTCATCATACTGAAGCACTTAATTTGTTAAGCAATACTAATAAAAACCAAGAGAGAAACTGACAAAATAATAACATTGGGGGCCTTAGTGTGCCAAATTCAACAATTCATAGGTTATCTAGACTGAATATCCATAAGGAAACACTGGACTTGAGTTTCCTTTAGGCAAAATAAACTGAATAGACATAGTCTGAACTTCCATTAAACAACAGCACAACATAAGTTCCTCTCAAGGACACATGAAACTTGCCTCTAGAATTGATCACATGTTAGATCACAAAACAAATCTTGGCAAATTGAAGGAGTCTGAAATTATAACAAGTGTTTCATTCGACCACAATGGTATACAACTCAAAATCAATCACAGAATAAAACTGGAAAATTAAACAACGTAAGCCTAAATGACCAATGGATTAAGTAAAAGACAAAAGTAATACAGATAAATTTTTAAAGATATAAAAGATTGATATAGATTAATAAATATACAGACATTGGATGGATAGATAAAATCATGTATATTTAAATAGAAAGCTACATAATAGAGTGACAAATGAATAGATGATGATGATGATAGATAGATAGATAGATAGATAGATAAATACATGAAAGATAATGCAATGGATATATTTTTAAAATACCAGGAAAATAGATAAATAGACTGATTCATTGATAAATAAAAAGAAAGAGCTACAGAAGACTAAGAAAAAATCAAACTTTATATAAATTGAAATATCTATTTTAAGGTATATTGATAAATAGTCTCATACATAGACAGTAAAATAGTTACATCATATATATAGCTAGAGAAATAGATAGATGAAAGATTGATAGAGAGATAGGTAGTTTATAGAAAAATAGTAAGATAGATATATAGATGATAGAGAGATAATTGATAAAGAGGGAAAACTAGTTTAGGATCTATCTGTCATTTGCCCAGTAGATAGATAGACAGATATATACATAGATAAATTTATACTTTGCTATATATATATATTAAATTAATAATGATAGATACAGAAATAAATAAATAGATTGATAAATAGATAGAAAAAATCTAGACCAACAAAACAAAATCAAACATTAAATAAATAGATATATAGATCATTAACTTATGTAAATAATAGTCTTGTTCATAAATATATATAGCATGATATTTAGATATTAGATATATAAATATATAAATACATAGATAAAAAGATAGAGAGAAAGAGAGATTTAAAACAATAAATAGATAAAAATGGTCAAAAGATAAATGAAAGATAGATAAATAGATATAAACCTAGATACATAGATACTTAGGTATGTAGAAAGATAGATACATAAATACATAGATAGATATATACATAGTACATTATAAAGATATTAGAAAGTTAAATATGTAGATAGATAAATATATAAAATAATAGATATTTAAAAGAATAAATAGATGATAAAGATATACTCTCATATATAATAAACATATAAAAGACAGATAGATAAACAAAAAATGACATGTACATGGATGGATAGACAAAGAAAAAGACACAGATATTTAATAGAAAGTAGATAAAGACTCATAAAAATATTTAAAAATAATAAAAAGGTAATAAAGAAATGGATAAAAAGATTAAGAAAAAGATAGATAGATAGATAGATAGATAGATAGATAGATAGATAGATAATACACACATAGATGGATAGGTAGAATAGATAGATAAATGATAGAGATATATAACTAAATAGAGATAGATAAATGATAGGTAGATAGATACACAGAAATATAGATAGATAGATAGATAGATAGATAGATAGATAGATAGATAGATAGATAATAGATAGATAAAACAGACAAACAGGTAGATAGGTAGATTGATAGATAGATACATAAATGAATAAATATATAGATAAATACATACATACATATATACATACATATATAGACATATAGACTGTCATACAGACTTTAACACAGACAGACACACAGAAAGACACACAGAAAGACTGAGAGTAAGATAGATAGATAGATAGATAGATAGATAGATAGATAGATAGATAAATTTGATAAATAGATAAATAGGTAGATACATAGCATCATATATTAAGTAGATAAGTTGTTAAATTATAGCTACATGGATAGATAAATACATAGATAGACAGATAAGTAGCAATATATGCATAAATAGTTAAAAAGATAAATAGCTGATAGATAGATGAATGAAGAGAAGAAAAACAGATTCTTGTTAGATGGATAAATAGGTAGATCGATAAATAAATGAATGAATAGATGGTTCAAAGAATGAAATAGTGGATGAATGGATGGATGGATGATTAATGATAGATAAATAGATAAGGAAATAAATAAATTCTACATAGAAAGACATAAAAATATAAATAAATATAAAGATAAGTAGATAAAAGATAAAAGAAAAATAAATCAATAGTAAGATAGATGATAGATTAATTGATATAGATAGATGAAGGGAGGATTGAATTGATAGAAACATAGTCAGATAAATAGATAAATTATAGGCAGGTAAATACTTCAACAGCTTGATCATTGAATAGAAACATGAACGAAGATATGTTATACAGAAATATTGATAGATGCATAGATAGATAGATAGATAGAAATATAGATCAATACAAAAAAGATGGATGAATATATATATAACAGAGATAGAGGATAGATATATATGCTGATGAAAATAAATGAATTATGCAACATAGAGAAATAGATTGACAGATAAATAGATATAAAATGTATAATCCAGATAGATAAATAGATGAATTGATAAATAGAATCATTGAAAGATAGATAGATAGATGATAGATAAATAGAGAGAGAATAGAGAGAGACTAATAGAAGATACATGAAAGGATTGATGAATAAAAGAATCAAAGAATGAATGCATGAGGAATTGATAAACAGATAAATTATAAATAGATTATAAATAGATAGCTGATATAAATAAAAATAATATATAGATATAAAACTAGATGGATTCATTAATATATTAATATAGTTTGAATGATAGACACAATGATATATAATAATAGATGATAAATAAATTGATATGTGAAAAGCTACATAAATGAATACACAGAGAGACAATAGATAGTTGATAAATATATAGTGAGATAAATAGATGATAGAAAGATAGATAAATAAAGAAATAGACATTCAGACAGAGAGATAGAAACAAAGAGAGATAGATAGCTTCAAACATAGATTATAGATAGATAAAAGATAGCTAGATGGAGAGATAGAAAGACAGATACTGATCAATAAAAATATAAATAGTAGATAAATATAGATAGATATATTGATTGATAGATGATAGAAATGTAGATCATAGAAAAAAGATGTAAATAGATACAGATAGATAAATGAATAAATAGCAAGGTAAATAGAGGGATGAAAGAAAGAAATAAAGACAGATAAATGCATAGATAAACGACACATAATTAAGATATGTCAATGACAAAAAGTTGTATATCTATAAAATAGAGAAACAGATAGATATGCAGATGAAAATAGGAGAAAATAGTTTGAGAAATACATAGATATGTATATATTTATATGCAAGATAGATAAATAAATAAACAAATAAATAAGTGAAAAGATAAATAAAATGATTGAGATATGTGATAGATATGATAGATGAATTAATAGACACATAGAATAATAAATAGATGATAGATAGATACGGAGTACCCAGTCGGTGACCGACAGGCAGGCTCCGCCCCGTGCCCCGCCCCTTTTGCGTCTTCACAACTGCAATTGGCGGGTAGGACCCTGGGATCGCAGCACTGATTGGCTGCTGTTGGTGAACTGGGTATGCTGGCGGGTGCATGGTTTCTGACTCCTGAGTCCGGCAAGCGCTCGGGAGATTGAACGCCGCATCTGTCCCAGGCAGGGTGCGGCAGTGCCCAGCTCAGCTAGGAAACCGACAGGCAAACGGCAGTGTGAGGGGCTTTGCCATGAGAAACCCTCGTAAACTCTTAGTCCTAGATCTTCAAATTCCCGCCTAAGAGCGCCAGAGCCTCTCGCCCCGAGAGGCTCCAAATCCCATCCCCCTCGAAGGCCACCAAATCCCATCACCTGGAGGGGGCCCACATCTTCTAACCTGGAGGGACCTCACATCTCATCGCCCTGACAAACCACCAATCCCTTAATGGTTAGAACCCAGCAAACACAGTGAAAACCACAATTCCCCTCAGCCTGAGGCAGCCCCCAAACCTTCATCTTGGGAAACCCTAAATATTGCACGCGTAGGAAGACCGAATTCCCCAGTGTCAGATATCCTACATAGCCTCATCCTGGAAATCTTAGTCCCTTCTGCTTCAAAGGCCCCAGCTTAACTCAGCGTCCGGGAACCTAGCGCGTCTTAATGAGAGCCCTCACACTTCCTCAGCCTGGAGGAGCCCAGACGCTGTCAACCTGAGCGTTCTCAATGGCTTCCTCCTATCGACCCCAAATCTTGTCCTGAGAGACCACAAACACCATCGTCCTGATGGACCCCAAATCGTCTCAGCCTGAGAGACCCTTGCCCCGGGAAGACTTAGCCTGCTTTAGGTGCTTTGTGCCAGGTTTTCCCAGCAGCCCCAGGTGGAAATCCCACAAGCCTTCTGTGAGAAATATGCATTTCTGATCTCTGCAAGGGCTTGCTGATGGTCAGTCTGACCCCGTGACACGAAGCAGGTGCCTCCAAGTTTCCTTTGGGCTTCTGTGGCCTCTAACTTCAGGGTTCCCCGCAACCACTCCTGGCCAGGTCCCTCCACCTGCCTTTGCCCCCTTTCCAGAGATGGGCAGAGCTACAGGAGAGCTAATGAAACACAACCCAGCTATCATTCAGCTGGTCTGTCACAGCTGGTGGAGACCTCCCATCCGCCGACTTTCTCCCACACACACACAGATCCTTGTAGGGTTCACACATCTCCTTCTCTGGAAGCTTTCTCAAATGGAGAAGACGGTTTAGCTCTGGGTAGTGGTCTGCACCGTCAGCCCCTCTCAGTATCTTCTTCCACAGGCACCTTGGCCTCAGGGCTGGGAGACTCAGGGCGCCTTTGTGGTCCTGGCAGCGTGAGGCCTAGCAGGTCCTCAGACAAGAGCCCTGTGGGAGACACAGTGAGGGGCTTGGTGACTAGGAGCTACTGGTCACCAGAGGACCACAGACTCCTAGCCTGCTCTGATGGATGACCCTCTCTTTACATGTACACAGAATGGGGTATTCTGTCCTATCTGGGACATGAGATGAGAACAGGACAAGAGTAACAACACCTGCTCTGGGGCAGTGGAGAGCTAGGAAAGAGCTCACTGTTTGCTTAGGTATCAGGACAGGATCGTGAGGGAGAGAAAATCCTTGTTTCACAGAGACCACCCAGAGGTCTCATCGACACCCTGCACACAGGTGGAGGAGAAGGCCCAGCTCTAAGTTTTGACTTATGTTATGAAGTTTTTGATGGAATCCATTATTTTGTGCAGGTCAAAGGTGCTTTCAAATACATTTCCATATACTTCTCCAAGAGGAATGGACAGACATGGCAGACTGGGAGAAAACTATTTCAGGAATGTGAAAAGGAACTATGATGTGCCACAGGCTACAGGTAGCAGGAAGTGCTGGATACAGATGAGCCTGGGAAACACATTTGATTCTCTCTTAGGCAGTTTCCTTCCATGTGGAGAATAATCTGGACGGAAATTTTCATCTTTTTTATCAGCCTAAGGCTGACACTAACAGTGCAGAGCTCAGGATGCCTTGCTCTGTGCTCTCTCAGCCCATCAGAGTGAGTCGCCCTGGCTTTGTGTTGCTTTCTTTCTCCTTCAAGCTGTTTCCTTTCAGGACAATGCTTTTGCTTCTTTCCAGGTCTCAGAGCCCCTCGACCAGCCTTCCTGTGTCACGGGAGGCAGGCTATCAAACCCCAGGTGGATTACACTGAGAATTCTGATGAAGAATGGACTCCAAGGCAGCAAGGAGGAGTTAGAGGTACTACCCTGAAACTTACTTGGGTTTAGGTCTGAGTTGCATCTCAGCAGGTTACCAGGAGACTGTTTGCTTGTTTAGCAATCAAGCAAGATGCAAAACAGTATGTTATACACTAAAACGCCATTCATACGATGTTTTTCAATGTGTAAAATAATCATATATGTTACATATACATATATTGACACACATTAATAAGTAGTACATGAATAAAAATCTTGAGAGCGAATAAAAACAAATTCAGAATAGTTGTCAGAAGAGAAGGAGGAAGATCTGGCAGATGACTTCTCTGTGTTTTGGTTAGTTTCTTCTTAATTTATTTTTGAATTTTGAAATAGAAATTAAAAGATCCGAAATTGTTGTGGCAGATGTCGAGGTTAGACGGCATGGTCGTGGATATACAGGGTTTCTAGTAACATTCTCCATTGTTTCTATTTGTGTAAAATTAATTCTTTTTAAAGGGAGATTAATTTTACTAAACGTGGTCAACTAAAGGGCAATTAAAGAAACTTTAGTTATATTGTCATCCACCGAAGAGATTTCTAACCCTGATCTCATAGTAGTTCAGTTATTGCATTAAATGTCTTAGAAAAAAAATGATGAAGATTTTATGCGAAGATACATAGTTCACTTATGTATATTTTGTCACACCTCATGATCTTCTCACCCTCAGATAAATACAATTGTTTATGTTGCTTCTCAGAGGAGTTTTCAGACAGCTGTTGAGTCTCCCCGATGTCTCCCACATGTCACAGACTGGAGACAGCACTGCATATATAAAATGAGTGCAGTCATAAAATAGAAATGAGAAGCTCACTTCCTCTTCTGCTCTAAGGAGAGTTTAGAAGAAAGTCAATCTGCCTAAACTGGAGAGGGCAACTTGGACTGTGTCTGTGGTTTCCTCGTCTATGTATTTCTGATTCCTCAGGCTTATAAAAAATAGTGTAAGAACTCTGAAATCCAGCATGTGGTTGTCCACAAATATTTCAACATCAAAAGAGGGTTTACCGTACATGTACACCTCTTATCTGGACTCAGTGAAAACCCATAACCCATAACACACATACATACATACACACATACACACATACACACATACATACATACATACATACATACATACATAATTTATCCGTTTTTAAAAAACACATCATAAATTTATCCTCTTCTAATTTTTAAATGTACAGTACAGTATTGTGAACTATATGCTCACTGAGTTACAATAGATCCCTAGAACTTTGTCATCTTGCATGATTGAAACTCTAACCATTGAACGACAACTCTCCATTTTCTCTTTCTTCCAGCCCCTGGCAACTGCCATTCTATTCTGTTTCCATGAATTTCATTCCTTAAATAGTTCCCATAAGTGAGGTCCTGCAGTACTTGTCTTTCTGGTGATTGGGTTATTTTACTTAGCATAAAAAGGTCCTCAGTGTTCATCCATGTTGTAGCATATGACCGGATTTGCTGAATAATAGTTTATTGTATCATCAATGGGCATTTAGGTTGCTTTTACATCTTGGCTGTTTTGCATAATGCTGCAGTGACCATGAGTGTGCAAGTATTTATTTAAGAATGCTTGCAATTTTATTTGGATATAAGCCCCAAGTTTGTCCTACTATATCATGTGGCAGTCTAGTTATAATATTTTTTGAGGAATCTTTATACTGTTTTCCATAGTAGCTGAATGATTTTACATTCCCACCATGAGTGTGTAAGGGTTCCAGTTTCTCCACTTTCTAGCCAATGCTGGGTTATTGTCTGTCTGTCTTTTCGTTTGTTTTTGTGGCCATCCTAATGGGTAACAGATACCTCATTGTGGCTCCACTTTGCATTTTCATGATGATTAGTGGTACACTGATCATCTTTTCAAATGCTTCTTGGCCATTTGTATGTATTGTTAAAGCAATATCTATTTGAAATCATTTCCCTTTGTATTAGCTCAGGCTGCCAAACAAAATACCACAGACAGAGTGGCTTAAGCCACATAAATTTGTATTCTCACAGTTCTGGAGCTTGGAGGTCTAAGATCAGGGGGGTCATTCTTGTTAAATTCTTTTCCTGGGAGTCTCCATCTCACTCTGAGCTCACACAGCCTCTTTGTCTGTGCATGTTTCTGGAGAGAAAAAGAGACATCCCTCTCTTGTAATGAGGGCAGTAATGCCATCCTGAGAGCTCCATTTTCATGAACTGCTCTAACCCTAATTACCTCCCAAAGGTCCCATCTCTATATACGTTCACATCGGAGGTTAGTTTCAGTATATTAGTTGGGGGCGGGGGAGGCGCATAATTCAGTCAATAGCACTGAGTTTTTAATCCGATAATTTGTCTTTTATCATTGAATTGTCAAAGTTCTTTATGTATTCTGGATATCACTCTCTTATCAAATATATGTTTTACAAATATTTTCTCAAATCCTGTAGGCTGCCGTTTACTCTTTATTTTTACATTGCTACACAGAAATTTGTAAGTTTAATGTAATCCATGGTTTGTTACATGTGGATTGTGAGTTTATTTGCCCTTGTGTGAACTAGATTTGAATTATATTACATGTGTGTAAAATGGCTCCACTAATGTTAAACCTTAGAAATGTAACCAACTTGTTTTGCCGAACTGAAATTGTTTACCCCAAGAGTGAAATTGTTTTGACTAAGAGTGATAACTAGACACCCGTGCACCTGGCTGATAAGACACTGAAGACGTCACCGCTACACATAAAATCTCCAGGACTCTCTGCCTGAATCAGAGCTCTCTCTCTGTCTCACAAGAGCATGTTTCTCCATCCCTTGATTTCCTTCTTGGCCTAAGACTCTGCCCATTCAAACGAGAGCCAAACAAGAGGCCTCTTCGCCGATCAATGGTTGATTGACTGGCAACTGACCCAGCATTGATACGGCGCCATTCCTGCTCATCGTGTGTCTGTCTCAGCCAGCATCGCCCGGTGGTCTGCTAGGACTGAAAGCCATCAGGATCTGGTATGAATAAACCCTAGCATGCTCGCAATCTTATTTGTTTGTGTGTCTGCATCCTTACTTAGTTGCTGTCTTGCTGGGCTCTTCATATTTAAGTATATTAAGCAAAGTGCTGTCGCGAGTTTGAACTGGCTCAAGGGCCTTAAGGAACAAGCAAAGCCACCTGTGCATAAGTCCAAAAATAGAGCTTGATTTGGACAAATTCCATTTGTGTATTTTTGCTTTTGATCTTTGTGCTTTTTGTGCTTTTGATTTTTGTGCTTTTGGTGTCATATCCAAGAAAGCATTTCGTGTTCAAAGCTTTTCCCTCTGTTTTCCTCAAATAGTTGTATAGTTTCTGGTCTTAAGTTTAGGTTTGTGGTCCATTTTGAGTTGATTTTTGTATATTGTACAAGATAAGTGTCCTTCTTCATTCTTTCACATGTGGATATTCTGTTTTCCCAGCACCTTTTGTTGAAGATATTATCCTTTTCCTACTGTGTAGTCTTTGCATCCATGGTGCAGGTCATTTGACTTTTTGCTCCAGAATTTTTTTCTATTCGATGTGTGTATGAGTTTGTATTTATGCCAGCACTATGCTGTTTTGATTACTGCAGCTTTGTAGGATGCTTTGAAATTAGAAAGTGTGAGGTCTTTGGCTTTGTTCTCTCTCAAGATAGTTTTTACTTTTTGGGGTTCTTTAGAAATGCATATTAAGTTTAGGATGGTTTATTCTATTTCTGCCAAAAAAAAATGCCTTTGTAATTTTGCTAGGGCTTGCATTGGTGACTTAAAATGGGGTTCAATTGAAATAACCTCAAGGGTGATTTGACCGTACATTCCTAACTGAGCAAGTAATGGTGAGCAGGCATGTCCGGACCTCATAACTTCTTTAATAAAAGCTTTATCTTTGCCATAAGAAAACTCTGTTCATTGATTCTGTGCATCTGGATCCACACAGATTTGAAATGCCGCTTTCAGAAGCTCAGAAGGAAAACCATCTGCAAGAGAGAACATCATTCTACGAACTCTTCTTTGCACCTTCATGTAATTTTCCCTAAGTTCCCACCTTAATTTCAAATGCCCAAAAGAGGCTGCAAACTGTTACTCTGAGAAGCATTGTCCTCAGTCTGTTAAGATCTTGCTTCCTGGTATATCCTCTGTTTGGCTCAAATAAATTTTTGTGAAAGTTCTCTAGAGTTTGGACAGTCTCATATCAACACACTGAATCTTTAGTATGGGCATCTTAACAGTATTAAGTGTACTGATCCATGAACCTGGAATGCCCTTGCTTGTGTTTCCTTTAACTGGCTTTCGTCAATATTTTGTTATTTTCAGTGTCCAAGTCCTTCCAGTTAATTTTAATTACTTCATTCTTTTCGGTGCTATGGTAAACGGGACAATTTTCTTATTTTCCCTTTTGGATTGTTTATTGTTAGTGCATAGAAATGCAACTGATTTCTGAGTGTTGATTTTATACCCTAAAAGTTTGCTGAGTTCATTAATTAGTTCTAATAAGATGTTTGTTTGTTTGTTTGTTTGTGGGGAATTTTAGCATTTCCTACACATAAGATTATGCTATCTGAGAACCGACATAATTTCACTTCTTACTTCCCAAATTGACTGCCGTTTTATTTCCTATTCTTGTCTAATGCTTTCAGTATGTATTTGCTGTGTCAAGTTTCCTAGTGCCGAGGGCCCAAAGAAAGAGGCTGACAACTTCATCATTACATTGAGAGATTATTAAGAGAATTTACAAATGAGGTGTGTCTTACGTGTAGAGGGGACAAGATGGATACCCTCCACACCATGTGGCAGATACTAAGGAGTTATACAGAATGTGGAAACATAGATTGGAGTACAAGGTGTGACTCACCAAAGATAAGGGGGAAATGCCTCACATGCTTGCCTGGGTTAAGGGCAGTGCCCTGTTTCAGAAACCAGCATAGAGTGGGGCTTGGTGAGACTGTCTCTGGAGGTTTACATGAAGAAATCTCTGTTCTGCCCTGGATCCAGCTGGATCCACCTCGAGGGTCATACAGTGGTCACATCGTGGAACAGTTGCTCCTCCACAATAAGGAATGAAAGTGGCTAGAGTGGACATCCTGCAACACCAAGACCTGTCAGCCCAGCCTGTGGTTTTTCCCTTTAAATATGTCTGTAAGATTAAGGGAGGGGCCTTTCTCCTGCATTGGCTGCTTTGGCTGTGTATGGAGTTGCGTCCGAGCTAGCTCACTAATAAACTCCCTTGTGTGATTGCATCAGCAGTTGTTTCCTTTGGGCTTGTGCGGTCCCGAATCAGGGCATAACATTTGGGGGCTCGTCAGGGATCCCCACATCCCTGAACGGACACACCAGAGGGTGTCGGCCGGTCTGGCCAACTGGTAAGTGTTTGTCTAAGTGTCTGAGTACGTCTGCTCTGTGTTGGAAACCCGGGTATTAAGGTTGACTTAGTATATTCTGAAACTTCTGCTTTTCTGTGTGGTTATTAAGTGGTAGAGTCAATGCACTCATAGACCACAACTGAGTCCCTAATCGGGGTCTCTTGAGAGGATCTTGGGAGGCCATCTGGGTCTTCGCGACCATCTGGATCTTATAATTGAATTTGTTCTTTGCTGCTTGTTCTTTGTTGCTTGTGAACTGTCCTGTTTGTTGTTAAGTGTTTTGTTGTGGGTGGTCTTCTATCACCATCCTCCTCGCTGCCCCGTTTACCCTACTCTTTTTAGGTTTGCTGTGCATGGCACCTTCTGATCAGACCCGCAGTCAGAGATTAATCTTGGTCATAAGTGTTCTAGTCTTTATTGAGAAATAGAAATGGCCGCATGCTTTTTGTACATATACTTAAGAATATGCTCCGGGCTAGAGGAGCTAAGGTAGGGCATCAACAATTGTGTAAATTTTTTAGAATTTATAGAAAAAGTTTGTCCCTGATTGATTCCCTGAGGGCATGAGAGGGAAAAACCAAATGAAGACAGTCAGGCAAACGGGAAGGAAAATGAAACTAAGCCTTCTGTGCCACTGACACCCCCTGAGTCTTTCTTTGAGTTTTCATTTTCTAGACACGGAAAGGAATCATTGGATCCAGGGGATGCAGAACAACTAGGGGAAGAAGCCATACAATATCATAATGAAGGAGGTTGTATTCCCCTCGTGGCGGCAGTTAGCTCTGATAATAAAACTAAAGATCTAGAAAAAGTTGTTCAGGGATTGCAAGGTGCAGTACAACTCTGCAACTGGAAAATCAAAAAAAAAAAAAAAACACTTAAAATACCTAGCAGGCCATATAGGATAGATCATCTGCCTTCGTTTGAGGAGTCAAACCAGTCATTGATGTTGTTAAGCAGTCTTGGGGGCCTAAAGTTTTTTCGCTTTTACAAAGTACGTTACATCAGGCAAGACCAAGAGGTGATGATACACAGGCGTTTCATTTGACATGTCCTGTAACAGAACAACAGGCTCGGGATGCACAGGGTCAACGGGTTCGCTTGAGAGGGCACGTTCCTATCCCCTTTACATCTATCCAGGAGTCGAAATTGGCATGTGCTCAGTATGGTCCTACTGCCCCTTACACTCAGGCTATCCTAGAAACATTATCTTTAGAAGCCCTAACTCCCGCTGATTGGAAGAATTTAGCTCAAGCTTGTCTCACCCCTGGGGATTTTTTTTTAAATATAGAAATCAGAGTATTATGATCAATGTGAAAAAAAAAACAGCAGAGATAAATAGAAATCAGAATCCCCCAGTACGAGTTACATTTGAGATCTTAGCAGGAGAAGGCCAATATTCTGCTAATGATCAGCAACTGGAATATGAGGGAGGAGCACATGCACGAATAAGTGCTGCTGCGAAAAGGGCTTGGTATAAATTGCCCACTACTGGAAGGCAAACTGAAGAATTATCTAAGATAAGGCAGGGACCTGATGAGCCATTTCAGGAATTTGTAGCACGGCTTATGGAAATAGCTCAACGACTGATAGGGAATGCAGAGGCAGGTATTCTTTTAGTAAAGCAACTGGCTTATGAAAATGCTAATTCTGCATGTCAGGCTGCTCTCAGGCCATATAGAAAGAAAGGAGATATGGCAGACTATATCTGCTTGTGTTCTGATATTGGGCCGGCATATACGCAGGGTCTGGCCATGGCCGCAGCATTGCAGGGAAAAACAATTAAAGCCTACTCTGTGTCAAAAATTTGTAGCTCAAGCAGTGAGTAAAACCAGGCAAATATATTCACAGGTGTACATCATCCATTATATGGATGACATTCTTTTGGCAGAAAAAGAGGAAGGACTACGTCTAGCACCTTATGCTCACCTTCAAAAGGCTCTTAAGAAACAAGGATTAGTTATTGCTCCAGAAAAGGTGCAGGCAGAGCCTCCTTATTCTTATTTAGGACATAGATTATACCCAAAGACTATATTGCCTCAGAAAATTCAGTTGAGAAAGGACCAGTTGTTAACTTTGAACAATTTTCAAAAACTCTTAGGTGATATTAATTGGCTTAGACCATATTTAAAAATTTCCACAGGTGAATTAAAACCTCTGTCGGACATTCTCAAGGGGGACCCCACTCCTGCCTCTCAAGGAGAATTCACAGAAAATGGTCGGCTCGCATTACAGAAGGTAGAACTGGCTATAGAGCAAGGACAGGAGACTTACGTCGACTACTCCCAGGGATGGGCCGCTTATGTCCTATCTACCGCATACATGCACACTGCAGTGTTATGTCAGAACGGTCCTCTGCTTTGGTTGCATTTGCCTGTGTCACCCGCTAGGGTGTTAACACCTTATTGTGACTCTGTCGCCTGTTTGGTACAACTGGCTCGAGAAGAATCTCGCAAACATTTCGGAGCAGAGCCTTCTCTAATTGGCGTTCCTTTTACTAAACAACAAATAGATTAGTTATTTCAAAATGATGAAACATGGGCTATTGCCTTTGCTCACTACCCTGGAGTTACAGACAATCATTTTCCAAGAGACAGATTGTTGCAATTTGTAAATAACCTTTAATTTTTAATGCTTTAATTTTTCCTAGGATTATGAAGCAAACTCCTATTGTTGCAATTTGTAAATAACCTTTAATTTTTAATGCTTTAATTTTTCCTAGGATTATGAAGCAAACTCCTATAAAGGATACTCAGGTAATTTCTACTGATGGGTCTTCTAATGGCAATGCTGCTTATGTGATTCAAGGTCAGCCACATATACTGCATGCACCTCCTGCCTCAGCTCAAATTATAGAGCTGAGAGCAGTGCTGCCGTATTTACACTTATGGCTCACTGTTCTTTTAACCTATACACAGACAGTCATTACATTGCTAGAGCTTTACAGGTATTAGAAACAGTAGCTTACATTGACACTGCAAATAATCAAGTACAGGAACTTTTTTCTCAAGTGCAAAGATGTTGCGTGCATCAGTCCATCCATGTTATGTGAGTCACATTCAAGCACATTCAGAACTCCCAGGACCTTTCACAGAGTAAAATGCTCTTGCTGATCGAGCTACTCAGGTAGTCGGTCTCACTCAGTTGGAGCTTGCCCAGCAGTCACATGCATTGCATCATCAAAATAGTCAAAGTTTAAAAAGGCAGTTCAATATTCCCAGAGAGGCTGCTCGTCAAATTGTTAGACGGTGCTCTACATGCCCAGAACATCAAACTGAACCCCATTATGGCGTCAACCCACAAGACTTGAAGCCTAACCAGTTATAGCAAATGGATGTTTCACATATTCCAGAATTTGGAAAGCTAAGGTATGTATGTGCATGTAACGGTTGACACGTACTCTAGGTTTATTGTAGCTACAGCTCAAACTGGAGAGGCTCCTAAACCTGTCATTTCTCAGTGCCTCAGATGCTTTGCTATGATAGGCCCACCCTCTGTGATTAAGACTGATAATGGAACAGGATACACTAGTCAGGCATTCCAGCATTTTTGCTCACAACTCTCTATCATGCATAAAACAGGCATTCCTTATAATCCTCAAGGTCAAGGAATAGTAGAACGGGCTCATGGTGCTCTCAAAAATCAATTAAATAAAATAAAAAAGGGAGAGCTATACCCTTTCTCTCCACAAAACAGTTTAAATCATGCTCTTTCTCTCTTGCATTTTTAAACTGTGGATGCTCAAGGATTTTCTGCAGCAGAGTGTTTCTGGCATCCAAAAACTCAGACCACATACACGCAGATGAGGTGGAAGGATCCCCTCATAGGCACATGGAATGGCCCCGACCTGGTACTAAAATGGGGATGAGGGTATGTTTGTGTTTTTCCACAGGATGCCAGAAAGATTGGTCCGATTCACGGGCGCTTCTCCACCTCCAGAGATCATTCCTGCTGATGGTGATGATGTTGAGTCCTCTGATTAAAGGAGAATTGTGTTGGGCCTATGTACCTGATTCACCCATTCTACATAATTCTATCTGGAAAGGTACAGAAATTATGGTAAAGGTGAATGACACGCAATTGCTAGACCAACCAGCAACGGGCCGAGGAGATAAAAGAGAAGAAAGGAAACTCAACTACACAGGATCAGGGATCAGTTTGCCTATCTGCTTTTCAAAAAGATGGTCAGCTACTACTGGACACCTGCCAGCATACGGTTCCAGTTTAATTAGAAATGATAGGGAAAAAAGGCCTCTGCTTTTTGGATTTAATTACCCAAAGGGGGCACAGGTGAACTCGCCTCCACCTTCTCCCTAGTCTTTTCCTCCTTGCAGGGAGGAGGAACTTTCCAGTTGTACGATTCATTGGAAAAGATGCTATGTCCCTGCTCCTGCCAGGTATAATGTGACTGGAACAGATTGATACATCTTGGACTGGTCTGGGGAAGAATGGGGAATTACAGAAGGACATGGAGCATGTACCAGCTGGACAGTGGGACTATAGTGGACAGATACAGAATTTCCTCAAACTTATATTTGGAAGTTGGGTGCAGCCATGGGAGAACTACACCCTGTGGGATGGTTTCCTCGGATAGTGGACACAAACATAACTGCATGTGTAACCGCACAGCACGTATTGATGATTGGTAGAATTAATATAACTATGAGAGGTAGAAATTTCTATGTCACGTGTTATGATTGCATTTTAACTAACTGTATTTCTTTTGTTCTGGGAGGAATTATTGTAATAGTCTTTCATCAACCATCTTTTGTAATGTTACCTGTTAACACATCGGGACCGTGGTATGCAGATCGAGGTTTACAGGTGTTAGAAGAAATCAATAAGGCTTTAAGTAGACAGAAAAGAGTAATAGGATTGATTATTGCTGGAATTGCCACCCTTGTATCACTTATAGCTACCACTGCTACTGCTGCTGTTGCTTTATCTCAAACTGTTCAGACTGCTCATTATGTTAATAATTTGTCTAAAAATGTTACAGTGGCTTTAGGGACCCAGGAAAATATTAATAACAAGTTAGAACAGAAGCTTGATGCTTTATACAGTTTAGTTAGGTATTTAAGAGATGAAATCCAAGGTTTAAAAGTAAGATTTTATTTAGAATGCCATGCAGCATATCGGTGGCTTTGTGTTACCGCAAAGATTTATAACGAGCTTCAGCACGGATGGGATAGCGTGCGCTCTCGTCCCCAAGGTGTCTGGCATGATGCTAACACATCCCTAGATTTACTACAGCTGCATAGAGAAATTCAGGGGCTGCAGGATGCAGGACCCCTTCAGTCTGATGCAGCTAAGGAGTGTCAGCACGGATGGGATCACGTGCGCTCTCGTCCCAAAGGTGTCTGGCATGATGCTAACACATCCCTAGATTTACTACAGCTGCATAGAGAAATTCAGGGGCTGCAGGATGCAGGACCCCTTCTGTCTGATGCAGCTAAGGAGTGTCAGCACGGATGGGATCACGTGCGCTCTCGTCCCAAAGGTGTCTGGCATGATGCTAACACATCCCTAGATTTACTACAGCTGCATAGAGAAATTCAGGAGCTGCAGGATGCAGGACCTCTTCAGTCTGATGCAGCTAAGGAGGCTTCAAAATTCTTACAACATCTAAAAAGTTTTCTACCATTCTGGTCGCCTTTGGGTCATTTGCTTATCTTGGCTTTAGCCTTGGGCCTTTGCATAATTATAGGCCTATGTCTGCTTCTACCTTTGATGAAATATTTCAATTCTCTGCTGAAGATTTGTGCAGAGATGCATAGTCTCAGGCTCCAGGCTCAGGTTTGAGCTATAAAATAATTATACATCTCCCATTTGCAGAGGCTAGTAGTCAAAGACAGGTAAGAATCCTTCAGGGCTGGGACTAACCTAAGACAGGGCATGATTGCAAGACTTTCATGTGCCAATGACGGGTAAGGCTCAGGCCTGTGAAGGGTCGCCTAAGACAGGCACAGTCTATCTGCACTATAGCTGAGAAAGCTTTGGCATTTTAAATAATAAAAAAAAGGGGAAATGTCGGGAGCCATTTTGAGAAGCCATTATGAGGCACTGAAGAAGTCCCGTAGCTAAAAGCCGTAGTATGCCTGATGAGTTTAAAACAATGGTCACCCTGGTTGACCACCCTGGGCCCCTAGTCATCCTTCTCCTCCCAGTCATCTTTGGCCCATGTGTCCTTAATTTCATACTATCATATGTATAGAAATGAATAGATACTGTCAAACTGTTTGTACTGCATTGTAGAGGATATGATCAACTCCCCCATAATAAAGAATCTGAAATATAACATTGTGATCAACTTGTGCTTTCTGCTTCTGTAACTATGCTTGGATCTCTTAGAGCTCAATATTGAGCTAGTTTCCAGAAGAAGGCGGGAAAGAAGAACCAAAGTAACTCCATTTTAGTCAGTTCCTGGAAATTACTGTTTGACTATCACTATGGGAGCGCTATGGGAATGGTTGCCACCCCCCATACCAAATGTAGTCAACCAGTAAGAATGGCCCTGGAATTCCCCTTCTATTGTTTGCTAGTTAGACCTCCCCTGCAGCTACCTGCCACCAGTGTCCCTAAAGGTCAAATTTGATTTACCAATCCTGCCTCACCAAGACCTGTCACCCCAGCCTGTGGTTTTTCCCTTGAAATATGTCTGTAAGATTAAGGAAGGGGTCCTTCTCCTGCATACTGCTTAGGCTGTGTATGGAGTTGGGTTCAAGCTAGCTCACT
The DNA here is from genome assembly GCF_014176215.1 of Rousettus aegyptiacus. Lineage (NCBI taxonomy): Eukaryota > Metazoa > Chordata > Mammalia > Chiroptera > Pteropodidae > Rousettus > Rousettus aegyptiacus. The sequence continues at coordinate 1,011,743 of NW_023416294.1, read as the reverse complement.
AATAAACTCCCTTGCGTGATTGCATCAGCAGTTGTTTCCTTCGCGGCTCGTGGGGTTCCGAATCGGGGCATAACAGTTTCCTCTTTTTCAAATTTTTGGGAATGCATTGATAAAAAAAAAAAAAAGGTCTTAGACCTTATTTGATTGCTTTACAAAATTCACCTTTAAAGCCACATGATCTAGGCCTTTGTTGGAAATTTTCTGATGTATAAATTCAATTTGGTAGTATTTATTTATCTGGTCAGATTGTTCTTGCTGATTCTTTCTTTGAAGGTCATATGTTTCTAAGAAATTTATTCATTTTTTTGAGGTATCTAATTTCTTCACATAAAATTGTCAGTAGTATTTTTTTTATAAACCTTTGTGTTTCTGTAGGGGCAATTGTTACTTCTCTTTCATATCTAATTTTATCTATTTGGGTCTTCTGTTTTTCTTGATGATTCTGACTAAAGTCTCATGATATTTATTTATCTTTTCAAAAACCAACTCTTATTTTCACTTATCTTTTCTATTGATTTTTAGATGGTAATTTGATCATTTTCATCCCGATTTTCATTGTCCCTTCATTCTAACCACTTTGGCTTTTTCTTCTCCTTCAGTTAATTTAAGTGTAAGGTTAAATCATTTGTCTGAATTTCGTTGAGGTAGGCCTGTATTGTCATAAATTTTTCTCTTTATACTGCTTGGTGCCATAAATTTTGAGCTGTTTTGTTTTCATTTCATCATTTGTCTCAAGATGTATTGTGATATCTTCCTGGATCTTATTGTTAACTTAGTCATTATTTAGTAGCACATATTTCGGTTTCCTTGTGTTTGTGTTTCCTCTTTGTAATTGATTTCTAGTTTCATGGCAATATGACTGGAGGAGAATCTCGACATAATTTTAATCTGTTAAGATCTTGCTTCCTGCTATATCCTCTGTTTGGCTCAAATAAATTTTTGTGGAAGTTCTCTAGAGTTTGGACAGTCTCATATCAACACATTGAATCTTTAGTATGGGCATCTTAACAGCACTAAGTGTACTGACACATGAACATGGAATGCCCTTGCTTGTGTTTCTTTTAACTTGCTTTCATCAATGTTTTGTTATTTTCAGTGTACAAGTCTTTCCAGTTAATTTTAATTACTACATTCTTTTTCCCCTTTTGGATTGTTTATTGTTAGTGCCTAGAAATGCAACTGATTTCTGTGTGTTGAGTTTGTACCCTAAAAGTTTACTGAATTCATTCATTAGTTTTAATAGGATGTTTGCTTGTTTGTGGGGGGGAATTTTAGCATTTCCTACACATAAGATTATGTTATCTGAGAACTGACATAATTTCACTTCTTACTTTCCACATTGACGGCCATTTTATTTCCTATAATTGCTTAATGCTTTCAGTATATATTTGCTGTGTCAAGTTTCCTGGTACCGGGCCTCCAAGGAGGCTGACAACTTCATCATTAAATTGAGAGATCATTAAGAGAACTTTCAAGTGAGGTGTGTCTTACGTGTAGAGGGGACAAGATGGATACCTTCCACACCATGTGGCAGATACTAAGGAGTTATACAGAATGTGGAAACATAGATTGGAGTATGAGGTGTGACTCACCAAAGATAAGGGGGAAATGCCTCACATCCTTGCCTGGGTAAGGGCACTGCCCTGTTTCAGAAACCAGCATAGAGTGGGGCTTGGTGAGACTGTCTCTGGAGGTTTACACAAAGCAATCTCTGTTTATAAAGTATCTGTGTAGTAGATACTTCATAAACATAGGCTGAAGAAATGTTCAATTTCATTGACATTTAGTGAAAATAAACTGATGCCCCAAATAGAAGACTAGGCCTCAATGATTCTTCAGAAATCATTTTCCAAAAACCCTTGGGTTGTACTTATATTTGTCCCTCTCTGATGCAGAGTTTTGTATTCTTGATAAGATTTTGAAAACATTTACAAAGCAAAACATTGAATTCTCATCAATTTTTGTTAGAGCTTCGTGGGTGGCCTCGAGTGGAATGCAGTGGGCGTCAGAATGTGAGTGTTTCCCAAATCCTGTTAATAGTAAAGACTTCCTCATGGATGCAAATTCAGGGAAGAGTAGAAAATGCAGAATAACCTAGGAACTGCTGCCTTTCTTTCTTTGTCTCCAACACAGTGGCTGATTTAACCATCATTTTATTGGTTAATACAACAGCAACAATAGGAGGTAAACTTGTTTTATTTTCAAATGTTTAAGCCTCTTTTAAAGAATGTTACGTGGATAAACCCACTCATACCCCTGTGAGGTGGGCACTATAACCATCACCATATATAGATGAGGGAGCTGAGGTTTCAGAGGCACGCAAAAGTTAGATTCCCTGCCTGAGATTACAGTATCAGTAGCAGTGCAGTCGAGTCCACAGTTTCTTCTCCAAACCATGTACAGACTCACTGAAACCCTGATAGTTTTATAAAGTCTATGTTCTTCACCTGACAGATGGTCTCAACCCCAGTTCTTTTCTGCTATGCTAAAGAGAGAAGTGCATAAGACCCTCTGAGAGGTGAAGCTTACTGCTATACAGGCAGTTTTTACTGCCCGTATAGGCAGTGGACCCAGATGAAGGAGCATATGGGACTTTAGCCACAGAAGCTGGCAATCTAAGAAAAAGAAGCCTCTCCCATCCCTGAAGGGCTGCAGGGTTGATGATTGAAGCACCAGAGATAATAAAAGACTCAAGGACTTCACATCAGTCATGTGTTAAGAATTTATGTCTCTGGAACTGATTTCAAATGCTCGTACCTGTAGGTGGAACCAAGAGCTTCTTTCACCGGGCCCCGGTTGTTTGTTTTGTTTATTTTACTTTTTGCATTGCCCATTTACCAGGCCTTATCCTTTAGTCATGAATCATAGAATAAGTGTGTGTGCAAAAGGCAGGAAATTTCTTTAACTCCATGGACCTCCAAAATTTATTTACTTAAAGTGTTCTTCACAATAAGATTTGCACTGTATACTATATAAATAACCAGCCTCTATTTTATATTAAGTGAATGAAATTGATAGAGTGAGAAGGAAACACTGGGCGCATGTTATACTGAGTTGCTAGGAGACCATCACAGTCATTTTGTGATGTCACAGCTACTCAGGTTGAGAAACACTGGTGATTCTGAGTAGTTTATCAGTATAGGCCTGCCAAGGCAGCATGTGGGGCTGCGGTGTTCAAAACTAGGTAGGTGAGAAAAGCAGCTGAAGAAAGATTTATTTGAGATGGCACATGTCTCTTCAGAGATTAAAGACGATTCTTCTAAAGATGAATCAACTGGTTCGGCAGCCTCCATTGGATCTCTGTTGTGTGATCACACATTGACTGGGGACTCGGACTTGAGGTCTGTGATCGAAGAAGATGCTTTTCAGGCTTTGTCTGCACGGTCCTTGATAAGAAGACCACATCACACATTTTGTGTCTCTGAACCGGATGGAGATAATGATTTTCGATCTATGACCTTCCCCAGAAAACTCTGGAAAATAGTTGAAAACAATCAATTTAAGTCAATTTGGTGGGATGAGAATGGAACTTCCGTAGTGATTAATGAAGAACTCTTCAAGAGAGAAGTCCTGGAAAGAAAGGCCCCTTTCAGAGTATTTGAAACTGCAAGTATGAAAAGTTTAGTTCGACAGCTTAACCTTTACGGATTTAGTAAAGTGCAACAGAGTTTTCAAAGATCTGCTTCTCTAGCTGACTTCTTGGCAGAAGAAAAAGAAGTCTCTGTTTTAAGCAAGGTAGTACTAAATTTAGTTACAACATATAGTAGGTCCTATATAAGTGTGTGTGTGTGTGTGCGCGCGCGCGTGTGTGTGCATACAGACATATAATGAAATACGTATATCTCATAAAAATATATGACACTAGTAAGGTTAAAAGTTTTTTTTCACAAAATTGAGAACGGGGCATTCTGGATTATAAAAATTTTGCTAGCAACTTTGACTCTCATCAGTGAACTCTTAAGTAAAGGTATTGAAACCACTTTAAAAAGTGCTTTCGGTGATAGTTTAAATTTAAAAAAACACTTTTACTTGAGAGCTATGCTATTTAAGTTTTTATTCCCAATAAGTAATTTTTGACAATAGTTAACAATGTCCGTGTGTTGATGGCATTAGCTTTGCATAATAAATTTGCTATATGATTTAGAGGTCAGCTTTCTTAGAGTCTTGTGTCAACAAATAACTTTCTCCTCTGGTTTTAGTTACACTTCTATCAAAATCCGAATTTTAAACGAGGCTGTCCCCAACTTTTACTCCGACTGAAAAGAAGAGTTAGGATCAAAAATGCTTCTCCAGCAGCTTCGATAGCTCAACATTTCAGCAAGAAGCACTCTGGAACAGAGAATATTGAAGGTAATCATCATTCTGCATTTGTTGCTGACACACGTGCAGAAAGCGTATTTTCAACTTCCGCAAATTTAAACACGCCACCAATAAGCAAGCCTGCTACCAGCCAGAGAATTGCGAGTACAACTGCTCCAGTCAGAAGTGAACTGTCTCCTCCATCATCAACTTTAGGTAGACCATCAGAACAAAGTGTAATGGACCAACATGCTGTCTTGAATCAGTTGACCACTTTTCACATGCACTCACATGGCAGTTACACCCAAGCAAATGGCCGCATCGTGAATTTTGTTACAAGCACAACTTCGACCTCTCAGTATATTACATCTCCCTTGCAGAGAAGTTATTTTGGAATGATGGTGCCTTCTACTTTTCCAACTAGATATCCTGATTTATCAGTCGTTGACGGCCCTTTTTCCACCTTGCAACCAGCAGGCAACCCATGGTTCCCCCTGCCAACGATAGCTGATACGTCTGCTGCCACTCTTTCAAGGTTAACTCGTCAACCACCTTCGTTAGGTGAACAATACCCTAATTACAAGTGATGTACCAATGGACTACCGGACCGTGCAAAAACACGAAGTTTAAGTCATGTTGGCAAACATCAGCAAAATGCATGCAATCACCTTATCTGGACAATAAACTTACATGTTCACCTTACGGGTTAATTGCCCTTATTTTTTGAAAGAGTTAAGAGTGAAATGATGCTTTATTTCATGTTAGGCTACTTACTAGTGTTTAACATTTGGACATTTTGGTCATTAGGAATACTTACCAGACTTTCTAAGTAAATTATATCTAATGAACTATTTAAAGGGGATAGAAATCAAGGGAGTATCGGCAAATGAAGAAACTGGAGTTAAGTGATATCTGACGCACTCCAGGATGAATCAAATGAAGGTCTGAATTGGGATGATAGGAGAGGCATAGATACAAATCAAATCTAGAAAAGGCACACATGCAGTATTTACTTTAGCATTCTCTCAATTAAATGTTTGCTGTGATTTTAAAATGTAAGTCCTTCGATTTTAGCTGGCAGAAGTTGTCGTCGTTAAAAATGCATTCATACATAAAAGTATGGCATACGCTAACTAGCTCAGTAATCATGATCGCCATGAAGCTCTCACTGATATAGTAAAGATCACATGCTCTTGTCATAGAAGTTTCATCACTGTTGACACATGGTGGAATTTTACAAGTATTTCAGATGTCTCCCTTTATTCTACTGTCCTCAAAGTGTTCAAGCTTATTCGCGTCCTTGTTTCCTCCCTTTGTGAGTCCACTTTACATTTTCTAATGCATGTTTTTATCTTGGTTTATGTTCCATCCAAAGAGAGGCTCAAATCCTTATTTTGGCATGGAACGCCTTTTAGATTCAGAGCTCAGAACCTCAGCATCACTAACAACTCCCCTGAAGAACTGACCCCTTTATCTTCCCAGGACCGTGTCTTTCTGTTCCACTATCTGTCTAGAGCTCATTCAAACTAATTCGGTCATGTAAACTGCCGCCTCACAACTTTGCCCTCTTTCCCAGCATTGAAAGGCTGGTTCTCTCTCTGCTTTATTTATATCACTGCTTAGCCCAAAGATATAACCTCTTTCGAATATTTCCTGCCTACTTTTCCTTGTCTACCTTGGACCTCGGCATAGATTTAGCACAGTGCCTAGCAGGTAATGTATTTTAGTATTTATTAAATGAGCAATAAATGAGTGTCGACTTACACTAATTAAAATCTTTTTCAAAAACAGTAAACTTTCCATAGTCTTCAAGTTATTTTGGGTTGTCACTCTTCAACACAAACTGTCTGTCAGTTCTCAGGCAACGGGATGGATTGACAGACAGCTGTGGTTGCTGCTCGAGTCAGTCATTGATGCTAGGCCTAGGAGACAGTGCGTGTTAATTATTTTTTCCTAACTCATACTCAGAGGTCAACATCGTTCTCTTCCCTTACTCTGGAGTAGTTGTGTCTTCGTGTCCCCCTTTGTTGTCCCCTCACCCATTAATGATTCTCATCCCCATAACTAGACCTTTATTGTTT